>NC_043017.1:21445104-21485104 GCF_006345805.1 Octopus sinensis | reverse complement strand
TCATCACATTCATCATCATCATCATCATCATCATCATCATCATCATCATCATCACATTCATCATCATCACATTCATCAACATCATCAACATCATCATTGCCCTCAGTGTCGTCATCATCATCATCATCATCATCATCATCATCGTCATTATCATTGTCATCACCATTGTCATCATCGTCATCATTATCATCATTGTCAATGCCTTCATCATTATCATCATTATTGTCAATGCCCTTATCGTCATCATCATCATCATCCTTATCATCACAGCCATCATCATAATTGTCGTTGTTGTTGTTGTCATTGTCATCATTACAGCCATCATCATTAATACTGTCATCATCGTCGTTATCATTATTACTCCCATCATCATCATCATCAACAGCTTAGTAGCGGAGGCAATGGTGGTGATACTAGTGATAACGGTGATGGTGATACTGGCAATGGTAGAGGTGGTGCTAAGGGTTATTGGTGTTGATGATGGTGGTGGTGGTGGTGATGGTGGTGTTATTGTTGCTGTTGTTGTTGTTGGTGGTGGTGGAGCTAATGCTAGTCAATGCCATCAATTTTCTAAATGATTTTCATTGACATCAACATCAGCGTCAGCATCACTTTAATATTCATTTGCTTCTGGTACATTTTTTTTCCTCCATTGCTGGGGGGTTTTTTCCCTTCCCCACCACTCTCGCCCACCCCCCTCTCTCTCTCTCTCTCTCTCTTCGGTGCAATCCATTCCACAGAATGGTCAGAAGAATAGGAATACGATAAATGTCACACGTAAAATACACAAGTTTGGTATTGCAGGTGAAAGTTCAAGTAGCTGGAAGAGAAGGAGAGAAGTGGTTTTTGTGGTTTGCTGATCCACACAGCAAAACAGAAAAGAAAAAACAGGGGAGAAAAAGTAAAAAAAAACACCAAAAAATAAGGAAAAGGGGGTGAAAAAAAAAACAAAATGACAATCCACTTCTGACTGTCCTTCACAAAAAAAAAACAAAAGGTTAAGGATGATTTGAGATTTGCAGTTCTGTGCAACAAGTGTATGTATATATAGTATATGTATATACACACACACACACATATATATATACACAGACATAAATATGTATGTGTTTGATAAGTGCATGAGTATGTGTATATGTATATATGTGCGTGTTCAGTATGTGTGTGCATATATGTATATTTGTATGTGTTCAATATCTGTATGTATGTATATACGCATAAATGTATATATGTATGTGTTCAATAAAAGTATACGTGTTCGGGTGTGTGTGTGTGTGTGTTGTGTGTGTGTGTGTGTGTGTGTGTGTGTGTGTGTGTTGATGTGTGTGTTATGTTTTACCATGATCTTATCAGGAAAGAAGAGGAAATGCTAGTGACATTTGCAAATACTTTCTGACAGGTGAGACAATGCAGCTGCTGATCACCTGATCATTTGATTTCCTGGTCATTTGCAGGTAAATGTCTGCAGGACAACAACAACAAAAACAAAACCAACAACGAGGAGTCAAGAACTTTGTGTGTCAGGAAGTAGAGTTTGTTCCCTAAATGCTTAGAAATGGAGCAAACTGATGGAATTTGTATGGAGAATGTGCCGGAAGAGGAAGGAATGTCTATGGATATTCTCAAATTGATGCTGTTGTCGTTGCCGTTGTTTTTGTCATTGCTTTTCCTTGCTGGCATGAGTTGGACAGAACTTTTGGTAATAGCGTTCTATAGCTGCATGAAATGAAGTGTTTTGCTCAAGAGCACAACATTCTGCTCAGTTTGGGAATTGAACCCATGATGTACACATTGTGAATGCAACACTCAAACCACTAGGCCAAACAAAATCAAATACTGTGTGTGTGTGTGTGTGTGTGTGTAAACAGAAAATGTAAACAGAAAAAGTAAACAGAAAATGGAGAAATATTGATCAACAACAATTGACTAACATCAATTATTACTTTTTAATACAAATAGACCATGTCACATCTAACAGCTGTTTCTGCTTCCGATGTTCATATTTAGTAATACAACTGATCTGAAACATGGTGCTTCAATTACTTTTTCACTTTAAATAATTGAAATCTCTTTTGCATTTGCTTTTCTTCTTCCTAGTTTTTCTCTCGTAAAACATACAGAAGCGTTATGACTTTGCATACACTGTTTTGATAATGAATTTAAGAACTTCATAAAGCCTATGTGTAGAATCATAATGATGCAATTTTAAAGAAAATGCACCAAAGTTTTCAAAAATACATTCACACATCCCATATTTCTTATTTTTTATAACTATATTATAATTTCATTTCTGTTTCATATTTCATAACCATTCCTTTGTGCCATTTTGTTGTCTTTAACATTTTTTTCTTTCTTTCTCTCTCTCACTCTATTGTTTTTTTGGGGGGTGGGGTCTGATTTGATTCATCTTTACTCTGCACTGCCATGCTAAATGTTCTTGTTCACCTCTGTTATTGGCAGACACTTTTTTCATGTGATAACAATCCCTGGTGAATAATAATAATAATAATAAATAATGGAGATTTCTTTATTTAATCACTAAAGGTTTACACAAAGATGAAGGACAGTACACAACAACAACAACAGCAATAATAATAATAATAATAATAATAATAATAACAGTAATAATAATAATAATAATAATAATAATAATAATGATAACAGTAATAATAATAATAACAATAATGATAACAGTAATAACAATAATAATAACCCTTTCTATTATAAGCATGAGGCCTGAAATTTGGCTGGAAGGGGACTAGTCAATTTCATCGACCCCAGTGTTTGTCTGGTACTTAATTTATCAACCCTGAAAGAATGAAAGGCAAGGTTGATCTTGGTGGAATTTGATCTCAGGACATAGCGATGGGCGAAATACCGCTAAGCATTTTGTCCAGTGTGCTAACAATTCTGCCAACTCACTGCCTTAATAATAATAATAATAATAATAATAATAATGATGATGATGATAGTAATAATGATAATGGTGATGAGAATAATGATGATGATCATCATCATGGTTGTAATAATGATTGCATAAAATGCTATCAAACAAACATCAAAAGCATCCGTTTATGTCTAATATCTAATCACGAAAAAAATAAGAAGACCCCCCCCCCTCCACCCATCCATCCACCCACCCCCAGAGCAATTATATAACAATGTGAAAACGAAAAAAAAAAATATGAGAACCAAACCTGAAAATAAAAATTACCGCCTTAGATATTTAATTGAAACTATAATGATTGCAATATTTTAAAATCCAGTAATTTTGCCTAAAAATACCTTCCAATTTCTACCCTTCTACTCAGAATTTTTGAATTACTGTTAAAAACCAAAATGAACAGAGAGGGGGATTTTTTTTGTTTTGTTATTTGTTTTTCTGGGGTTTTTTCAAGTTTATTTTCTTCATTTTTTTACCTTTTTTTCTGAGTAAAGCTATTTTATTGTAAAATCTATTCTTGTATCTTATTAGATTTTAGTTCCTTATTATCCTTCATTATTATTATTATTATTATTATTATTATTATTATTATTATTATTATTATTATATTTTAATGTTATTCTTCTTTTATATATACATGAATACATATACGAGTTTGTATACATGATTATACATCTATATGTATGTACACACATATATAACGTGTTTCTCACTTTCTCACTCACTCTCTCTCTCTCTCTCTCTCTCTCTCTCTATATATATATATATATATATATATATATATATATATAATATATATATATATATATATATATATATATATATATATATATATATATATATATATATACATGTGTGTGTGTGTACATACATATATATATACAGGGTCTCGCAGATAAATTGAGATAATTTTTATGATACGGAATCCTGATTATAAATACTAAAATAATGGTAGCAGACAGATATAATTTTAATGTAACATTTATTACAACAAAATCATTTATCACAGCTAGCATGGGTTGGACGGTTCAACTGGGGTCTGGGAAGCCAGAAGGCTGCACCAGGCCCAGTCTGATCTGGCAATGTATTTTTTTTTTTTTTCAGCCGTAAAAACATTGCCAGATCAGACTGGGCCTGGTGCAGCCTTCTGGCTTCCCAGACCCCAGTTGAACCGTCCAACCCATGCTAGCATGAAAAGCGGACACTAAACAATGATGATAAATGATGATGATGATGGCTGCCCTTTTGGGCAATTACTGCCTCCACACAAGAACAAATTTGTTTTTGCAGCTGCCTCAACCTCCACTTTTTCGATTTTGTGTGTCACATGCACGATGCAGGTCTTCAAACTGTTGAAACTCGAGTGTAGTGAAGCATCGGACCTTGCTTGAAGTAGACCCTATAAAATGTAATCGAGAAGGTTGAGATCTTGTCTATCACAAAAAATGGCACCTTCTCACCAAGGAAGGCCTGTGTTGCTTTTGACTCATAGCATGGTGCAGAATCCTTAATAAGCACCACCTTGTCAAACCCAAACTTCTATTCCATTCAAGGTAACAGAGTTCTTAAGGATGTCCAGATACTCCTTTGAGCTGATCTTCAAGCCAGACTCAATGAAGTGTGGATCCCATGACACTTCCATCACATGCCACAGCTCCAAATACCATCACTAAGGTAGGATTCTTAGTCTCAAACACAGTGGGGACATCAGAAGGGTTATATTCAATCACTTAAGAATTTCTGTGATTTACCTCCAGTGTCCATAATGAACTTCTTGTCCACAAACACGAAAGTTTTACCTTGTTATTCTTCATATAACTGTCGTAGGAAAACACACAAGGCTCTATCGTCCACAGAGCCATGGCTTCACCGGGAAAAAAAGAAATGCTAAGTCACCAAGGACCGAATAGTACCTGTTGGACATATGTCCCTCCCTTGGGGCTGAGTAATAGCCATTTCCAAAATGCCCATCCTCTCTGTCCCACCTCGTACACACAATAAACTGTTGCTTTTGGAAGCTTCGTCAACTTAACAATTCTATTGGCAGTGCGCCTGGCATGTGCCAAAAACAACAGTGGTGGAACAGTTCTGATGTTCCATGACTTTCTGTAGTCGAATCAGTTCACTATTTACCTGAAAATCTAAAGACAAGGATTAGATTTTCAAGCAAGCAAGGTTTTCTCAAGAAATGAAATGTTAAACCTACTATGACGACTGCTTAAAATCAGTCTCAGTTTATCTGCAAGACTTAGTTAGTTAGTTAGTATGTATGCATGTATGTATGTATGTATGTATGTATGTATGTATGTATGTATGTATGTATGTATGTATGTATGTGTGTGTGTGTGTGTGTGTGTGTGTGTGTGTGTGTTTGTGTATGTGTGTGTGTGTGTGTTTCATGTATGTATGATTGTATGAATGTATGTATGTATGTATGTATGTGTGTGTGTGTGTGTGTGTGTTCATGTATGTATGATTGTATGAATGTATGTGTGTATGTATGTATGTATATATATATATTTAGTGAGAATTTACAAAAAAACAAAAGACGAAGATGGGTATGTAAACAACAAACAGACGTATTAGTTTAACGCTCGGGAAAAGAGAGTAAGGAATTGAATAGGTAAATCACAGCCTACAAATGTTTCATAACAAAATGATGGTTGTTATATATACATACATACATACATATATATATATATATAAATAATAAATATTAGGGAATAAATCCAAATTTACAGGGAAAAAATCAGATTTAGGATTAAATCCAATTTTAGAGTAAAATATTATAAAATATTATTAGAGACAAAACCACTATTTTGCAAAACAAACAAGGAAAGACTTAATCAATACATAAAATTTTAATAAATAGTCAAAAAAACCGCCACTACAATTGTTTCTTGTCTTGATCGACAATCTTCAGGTGGACTTCCAATATTACGTCATATGGTATGTGTGTACTTGTGATCGACTATATTCGAAGAGAAATCGTAAAAAGTACTTTAATTTCTTGAGACTTCGTATTTAGAAAAAGTATCTAACTACATTAAATGGCCAACAATTTTTCAGGAGGGGGCTTGTTAATTACATTGACCCCATTGCTCAACCTGTACTTATTTTGTCAAGCCTGGAAAGATGAAAAGCAAAGTTGATCTCTGAACTCAGAACATTTAGAGCCAGAAGAAATGTGCCCACCAGACTGATAAGTGATCAAGTAGCTAGCTGGATTCCTGAAATGAGATCTGGTATTTTTCTATGTGCTCCATAACAAATCTAATTGGACAAATCTGTAGTGATGTCACCACTTGAATATTCAGAACATGTTTATATATAATTTCACTGGCCAGATTTTTGCTGATGACATTGCCCAATCTGAAATATTCTGTTTTTGTTGATGAACATTTTTGCAATTGGAAAACAAACAATACAGCTTCAAATTGAAGAATACTTAATATTGGAAGTCCACCTGAAGATTGTCGATCAAGACAAGAAACAATTGTAGTGGCGGTTTTTTTGACTATTTATTAAAATTTTATGTATTGATTAAGTCTTTCCTTGTTTGTTTTGCAAAATAGTGGTTTTGTCTCTAATAATATTTTATATATATATATATATATATAATATATATATATATATATATATATATATATATATGCATACACACACACACTCATGCACACACATATATATATACATATGTATATATCTACTCATGTGCATACATATATGTGCATGTGTGTATTTATATATATATATATAAGCACACTCGTACCCATATGTATTCATTGTATGTATTATTAGCTTTTATAGAAGACATTTTAATGTCGCTGTTGAATGAAAGCTTCGGATATATGTCAGCTTCTCCTGACAGTCAAGTTACGTACTTCACTTATTTCATTACTTCTCATAAGAAGAGAAAGAAAAACAATAACAACACACAACGACAAACAAAATGAAATGAGAAAATGTCAGGATAGCCTGTTCTCAAGAAACAATGGCATTTTTCAAAGAAAATATATCAGGTTTCAACTCCAGAGGTTTCTTTGTTTACCCTCTGATATTATTATTATTATTATTCACCAGGGATTGTTATGATGTTGTTGTTTATACAACAACTGTTGCCTGTTTCGATGTCTTTGTGCTTTGTTCTCATGCATGAGAAGAGTTCGCGGAAGAATTTATTAAGTTCAGTTCTCTTGGAAAATGCAGAATCTGGTCGTCCATGTCCCTCTTTTTGTGTGTCAGTGTCAGAGAATGCAAAAGGGAGAGAAAGAAGTGATGTATCATATGTCGTAAGCTAATTAAAAGAATTAAAAATAAATACAGGTAAACAGTAAAAAGAAATGCCCCAAAAGTTTAGGGCTGTGGTTCTCAACCATTTTTGTTTTTTGCCTATGGAGCCTTTTGGTTTCTATTTTATTCAGAGAAGATAAAGTTATAGAGGTTGTTAGGGTATGCGATAGAGTGCTTCAGCTCAGGCTAGTCCTGCAGAACAGCACAGCTACAATCATCTCCACCTACGCCCCACATGCGGGGCTACCAAATGATCAGAAGGACCACTTTTATGATACCCTTCTACAGGCTACCTCAAAGTTGAGTGACAATGACTTCATCTTTGTGGCTGGAGATTTTAATGGGTATATTGGGTGGGAATCTGGTATCTTCACTGGGGTACACGGGGGTCTTGGTATTGGTGCCCAGAACGATGAGGGAACTAGGCTACTGGAGTTCTGTGATGCAAGAAACCTTTTAATCTGCAACACTAACTTCAGAAAGCCAGACAGCCACCTGATAACCTACCAGTCAGGGTCTCTGCTAGCCAGATTGATTTCATCCTCACTAGACAGTGGGACGCAGGGTTGCCCTTAAATACAAAGACCCTCCCAGATGAAGAATGTACCCCCCCCCCCAGCATAGGCTAGTCATTAGTGACTTTAAGCTCAATGCCAGAAGGATACCAAGAAGCAGACCAATCCCAAAAAGAAGGATTTGGAAGCTAAAGAACCCTTCACATGGTCAGAGATTTAGTGACATCCTCATCAAGAAATTTGATGAGAGGGAGGAGGAGCTACAGACGTCGGACATAGAAGGTAGCTCGATATTCCTACGGGACAGCTTACTGAGTGCCACAGACCAAGTCTGCGGATGGTGCAAAGTCCCTTCCAGACCTAGAGTTACGTGGTGGTGGAATAGTATGGTAGACAAAGCCATTAGAGCATTTAGTATCCTTAGTAGCCATTATTATCCTACGTCAGCTTCACATAACCAGCCTCAGCCCATTCAAAGTACCTTGAATCACAGGACAACCTGCTGTGCTTAGCTTGGACCGTAGGGTCATCTGCTGTGCCTGAGGAGACCTATTGAGTCAAGTACATCAACATCAACATCAAAATAAAAATCAAATGAAAATTGTAGTCGTGGTACCCATGCTGGTGGCTCATAAAAAGCACCATCCGAACGTGGCTGATGCCAGCACTGCCTTGACTGGCTTCCATGCCGGTGGCACGTAAAAAACACCAACTGATTGTGGCCTTGGTCAGCCCCCTCAGGCCCCTGTCCCGGTGGCATGTAAAAAGCACCCACTACACTCATGGAGTCGTTGGCGTTAGGAAGGGCATCCAGCTGTAGAAACACTGCCAGATAAGACTGGAGCTTGGTGCAGCCTCCTGGCTTCCGAGACCCCAGTCAAATCATCCAACCCATGCTAGCATGGAAAAACTGACGTTCAACGATGATGATGTTGATGATGATAAGCCATTTAAAGGTTTAAAACGTCCCTTTATATTAAATCAGTACTGTGCCGGTGGCATGTAAAAAGCACCCACTACACTGTCAGAGTGGTTGGCTTTAGGAAGGGCGTTCAGCTGTAGAAACCTCGCCCCACCTCCTTCCCTTGATGCTCTAAGCACGTGCTTATTTTACCCTGAATTTTCGGAAAAAAGAATTGTGATGTACAAGCACAACAATTTCATTTTAAACATCAAAATTCCGATTTAATTGTAATCTACAGAACCTGGAGGGTATTTGTAGAAAATCTCAGCATGAAATATCCTTTTTTCTGAAAGTTATGAAGTAACAAAGTTGAATCGTGCGAATTTTTCCGAAACTCCTCTCGTCATCCCCCGGAAAAAAAAACCCTGTTTCACAACAAACTCCGATGTGATCAGAATCTACACCATCCGAAGGATATTTGTTGAAAATTTTAATCAATAAAAGGTATCCCTTTTTCAGGAAGTTATAACGAAACAAAGTCGGAAGGTGGGGAGGTACCTTTTATGTAGGGTGCCAAAAGGGAAAAAAACCCAATTGCCGAACAAAGTCCTTTACAATAATAATCTTTTCCACAAAATTACATATCAGCTGTTAGGACAACAGGGCACTTGTAACCCATGACGCTATAGTACACTATTCCACCAGATTACAAACAGGCCAGTAGACCTGTTGGGTACCTATAACCCACGACGCTATAATACACAATTCCACCAAATTACAGCCAAGTCATTAGACCTGCAGAGTACCAATAGAACCCACGACCCTATAGTACACTATTCAACCAAATTACAGTCGGGCCACTAGACCTGCAGGGTACCTATAACCTATGACGCTATAGTTCACTATTGCCTCAATAAAATAAAACACACCGGACTATAAATAAATAACAAACACGCGTGTGTTGTGCTTTGTAATTATTTGTGATAAGGCGGTCTCTTGGGGACGGACCGAAAGCTTATGTAATGAATAGGTTTGTTGTGTTTAGAACTTTAGAGACATCAGATCCAGCTTTTAAAATGGCAATCTTTCGTATGTGGTAGCAGACAGACTTCGTTAATTTCCGTAAAAAATCCGAAAGAATTTTTTTACCTTTAAGATTTCGTTCATCAACCAAAATGCCCGTAACCGAGAGGCGGAAATTAACGAAATCACCCGAATTTATACGTAAATTCTGTTGTTTTTCCCGTTGAAACAGCTACGATCGGAGACGTTTCCCTACTTGCCTACCTTACATTTAATTGATAAATTAATTAATTAATCTGTTACGTTCTTTCCTTAAAAGACACACACATACAAATATATATATATATAAAGGCATGACTGTGCCATATATATAATATACACATACATACTTTATGGTGTGTAAGTTTGAGGGAAGCATTTGTCTAAGGACAGAAATTTGGGACTAGCGTGTCCGAAATAGCAGCCAAATCCCTACCTTAAACTCCACGGCATAAAGTGTATGTGTGTATGTTCTAATGTATTTTTATATATGCATATGTGTATGTGTGTTTATATATATATGTGTGTGTGTGTGTAAATATTTACTCACACATGCCTATATTTATGCATACCCTTTTTTAAAAATCTTTTTACTTGTTTCAGCTCTCAGAATGCGGTCATGCTGGAGTAGTGTACTGAAGTATTTTAATAAAATATATCGATCCCAGTACTTTGTTTGTTTGCCGAACCGCTTCATCACAGGGACGTAAACACACCAGGATTATTTGTCAAGCACACGGCAAGGCTTTGGCCAGCCGGAGGCTATTGTATGAGGCATTTAGCGAAGGTGTCACGCAGTGGGATAGAACCCGGAGCCACGCGCTTGGGAAGCCAACATAGGCTCAACACCCGAAATTTTGGGTGAAGGGGCCAGTCGATTAGATCGATCCCATTACATAGAGGGGACAAACAAGGGCAGACAAAGGGATTAAGTCGATTAGATCGACTTCAGTACGTAACTAGTACTTTAATTTATCGAAAGGCAAACTCGATCTCGGCAGAATTTGAACTCAGAACGTAGCGGCAGATGAAATACCTATTTCTTTACTACCCACAAGGGGCTAAACACAGAGAGGACAAACAAGGACACACAAACGGATTAAGTCGATTATATCGACTCCGGTGCGTAACTGGTACTTATTTAATCGACCTCGAAAGGATGAAAGGCAAAGTCGACCTCGGTGGAATTTGATCTCAGAACGTAACGGCAGACGAAATACCTATTTCTTTACTATCCACAAGGGGCTAAACACAGAGGGGACGAACAAGGACACACAAACGGATTAAGTCGATTATATCGACTCCGGTGCGTAACTGGTACTTATTTAATCGACCCCGAAAGGATGAAAGGCAAAGTCGACCTCGGTGGAATTTGATCTCAGAACGTAACGGCAGACGAAATACCTATTTCTTTACTATCCACAAGGGGCTAAACACAGAGAGAACAAACAAGGACACACAAACGGATTAAGTCGATTATATCGACTCCGGTGCGTAACTGGTACTTATTTAATCGACCCCGAAAGGATGACAGGCAAAGTCGACCGCGGCGGAATTTGAACCGAGAGAACGTAACAACAGACGAAATACAGCTAGGCATTTCGCCCAGCGTGCTAACGATTCTGCCAGCTCGCCGCTTTGGCAAGCCAACATCTTACCCCACAGCCACCTCTGCACCTACAGAATTTAATTTCATATTTTCATTTTACCCCATGAGTTTCGTTTTTAATTTTTTTTGTTTTTAATAAATTATCTGCAATTTTTTTTTTGTTTCGTTATTTTATTAATTAAAAAAAAATTACTGTGAAAGAATACAATTTGTATAAAATGAAACGGACAATGACAGCAAAAATGAGAGAAAATCTAAATAAATTAGGAAAAGAAAAACTAACAAAATTTACTTGTTCCACTCCTAATAAAACTTTTGAGACAACCTAAATCAAGAATTTTCAGCCATTTTTTTTCTATCGATCTCTTCGATTACTGTTTTATCCTGGTGGGTCCACATAGCAATTCCATGTTTAAACACTAATTTTTTTAGAAACTTCTTTCAAAATTCCTTTTTTTTTTCTTTCTTCACACGTTAACTTGTGGAGGTTGAACTATGGAAAATGTTAGAGAAAGAAACATAGTTGTTTCTTGCAATGGAAACATCTAAAGCAAAAAAAAATTTTATTTTCCCCAATTACTGTTTTGTTTCATGGACCCTTAAAAATTTTTATCTGAACCCCGGTTGAGAACCACTGACCTAAAAAGCATTCCAAGAAGAACAAAATCCCAGGAGTCATGACGAGACTGAGTCACTAGAACAGCCAAGTGCCCTCCTCGCATGTTAACAGCTGATAATTCATGGAAGACGAGATGCCAAACCTTCGTTGTCAACGAACCAACTTTTATCAAATTAAATGTGAGGCCAGTGTCTAAATTTGCTTCATTTCTATTTATGAATCATTTATACTCTTACTCTTTTTTACTCTTTTACTTGTTTCAGTCATTTGACTGCGGCCATGCTGGAGCACCGCCTTTAGTCGAGCAAATCGACCCCAGGACTTATTCTTTGTAAGCCCAGTACTTATTTTATCGGTCTCTTTTGCCGAACCGCTAAGTTACGGAGACGTAAACACACCAGCATCGGTTGTCAAGCAATGCTAGGGGGGACAAACACAGACACACAAACATACACACACACATATATATATATATACATACATATATACGACGGGATTCTTTCAGTTTCCGTCTACCAAATCCACTCACAAGGCTTTGGTCGGCGCGAAGCTACAGTAGAAGACACTTGCCCAAGATGCCACGCAGTGGGACTGAACCTGGAACCATGTGGCTGGTAAGCAAGCTACTTACCACACAGCCACTCCTGCGCCTATGTATAATCTCTTATGTAAATTCTTCGTATAGCTGTATGTTTACATATATATTTGAGTGAATTTATTTCGATTTGTAATCGTCTTTGAACACACGTGTATGAAGACGTTTCATACATACATTTAAAACGTTCGATACATTTTTGTCAAAATTGACCAGGGTCAAGTCTAACTTAATAGAACCATTTGATAGAATCTGTCAAGTCATTTTTTTAAAAGTCAAATGTTGTAGTATCATGGCCTATTCACCTAAGAAATTGACACATATCCAGGTGTGGATAGCTTGTTTAGTATTTCTTGAAGAAATTTGACTAAATATCTTTTGATGATGATGGGATCTTTTTCTTCATTGATTTGTTTAGGGATAATGTTAAATAGAGCAGGACCATTTGTGGAAATTAATTACGCCACACTGAATATATTTGTTGTGAGCTTGAATCTTGTATAGAGAGAGCTAGTTCGATGTATGGCATGGATTCCCAGCTGTGGAAGATTTGATGTTAGGGTCGTATGAGTAATGCAGGTTCTATATTCTGCACATTGTACAAATGGTGCATATGATACCAGATATATGTACGAGCTGCTGTTGAAAAGCTCTTGGCAATAAAGTCGTTGCGAAAGGCCTGGTTGTGCCAACCTTCCGAGTTTTTTTACAGGGCCTAGAATAACTGAAGGACCACTACAAAAAGCGTATGAATCTGAGAGGGGAATATCTTTATATATAAAAAGTCAAGTTGTGTGTCTGTCTCCTACGATTTAGATTCCTAACTACTCCCACATTTTGCGGTGCAGTTTAACCAAAACCGGGTATCTTATAGATAGGTATCGAGCCCGTCTGGGTATTAGCGCGCGTCTACGATGAGTCTACGATTAAAAAAAAAAATTTACCATAATTTTTTTCCATTTTAATGCATTTTTTTCGCTATTATATAAGGGAAGTAACTCTCTAAAAATGTCTACGATGAGTCAACGATTTAAAAAAAAATTTACCATCATTTTTTTTCCATTTTTTTGCTAATTTTTGGCTATAACTCTCTAAAAATGCTTATATAGTTATTTCCCTTACAAACCCGAGCAACGCCGGGCGATACTGCTAGTGTTGAATAAAATCATAAATTTTCTTTCGCCCAAAGCCAGGAACTTTTCAGCCCTTCCTCGTTTTTATATACGCGCAGCCTTAAGTGAAATATGGTAACTTTACTTTTTTACTCTTTTACTTGTTTCAGTCATTTGACTGCGGCCATGCTGGAGCACCGCCTTTAATCGAGCAACTCGACCCCGGGACTTATTCTTTGTAAGCCCAGTACTTATTCTATCGGTCTCTTTTGCCGAACCGCTAAGTGACGGGGACGTAAACACACCAGCATCGGTTGTCAAGCAATGCTAGGGGGACAAACACAGACACACAAACATACACGCACACACACACACACACATATATATATATATATATATACATATATACGATGGGCTTCTTTCAGTTTCCATCTACCAAATCCACTCACAAGGCTTTGGTCGTTGGGGACAAGCTGCTGTTACATGTATAATCATCCGCTCACAAAGTTTTGGACAGCTCAGTGCTCTTGTAGAAGACACTTGACTAAGGTTCTATGTTGTGGAACTGAACTCAAAACCATGTGGTTAAAAAGCAATCTTCTTAACCAGTGCCCCAGCATGGCCACACTCTAATGACTAAAACAAATAAAAGGATACATCCATGCCTGAGCCTTTGTAAATATAAACAGTTGTGGGAATTTTTCGGTTTGAACGGCAGTTTTTAACATAATTTCTAGGTAACTAATAAAATTTTAAACTTCGTATACTGGTAGAATGTGTTTATAAAACATCTTTTTCTCTTGGCTTTATTGAGAAAATTCTATAGTTTGTAAGATATTTGTTGTTTTTTCTTCAATTTCTGCAATTTCAACCAATCACTGACGTCTATTGAGGTAAAAAAAACATTCCGTGCCGTATGAATATGTCCCTCGTTTAAGAAACAGATTGGGTTTATTTACATTTGTGAAGAAAAAAAGATACCCTTTCCCCCACCCCTAACCCTACAATAGATTGAAATGCAATAGATCGATACTAGGGTCATAATTATGGGTGACAGCCAGGTTGAAATAATGCATTCTTCCAGGAGTGAATAAAAAATTCCCAAACTTGATGGGATGGGCCACTTAAATACTAATATGGTCCCCCATATATGGATTCTAATGGCGCAGGGACCCATTTGCCATCGGGCAAGCTGGCTACCTAGCCAATCTGCCACTGTTTATGTCTTTCCAGATGGATCCATTCAGATTTTGCTGTACCTTGTCGTATGTTCACTGAGGGAAAACCTTCCTCTTCAAAGTCTATTTAGTTTGGAATTGTCCCCAATGCCTCTATAACTTAATTTTTCCCCTGGTTTTTACCTCTGGGAAGAGATTATCCATATTAGCTTGCCACTTGCCCTTTATTCTTTGACCTATTCAATATGGGAGAGTCTACCAGCTGTTTGCTCTCCGTTGACATATCTCCTCAAGATCATTAAGGCACACTCACTACAATGCACGGCATCAAAGAACTGAACCTCGAAAGTAATGCTACACTTTTATTTTCACCATGATGTTTCTATATTAAGTTCTTTGCATTATATCCATTACATACGGTAATGCCATGGTTAGATATCCAAGATAATAATTCTAATGCTAGCAAAACTAATAACAACCAATAATTTTATACCAATGTCATTTTGCTTTTCTCTCTCTCTCTCTCTCTTCTCAAACTTAAGAGCCATTTATATCATTTGTTAATGGATTGCTTCATTTTATAATGTACTATACAGGGTATCTGGGGAAGAACAATAGATCTAAAGTGAAGATATGCTTACACAACCCTACATAACAGAATGTAGGAGAACTTCAGCTGTTGATTTATTACAAACTCCTAGCAGTACTTTGGTTCATGTTTCGTCTGTCGTAGCTGACCAAATGAGACCAGATTGTCTGCATCAGAGCAGAGATAACTTAGTCTTTCCACATCGATTGTTTTGACATCAATAATCTTACGCCACTAAATGTCCTATGCTTTCCAATGACAAATCAATCATTGTAACGGTGTAACAAATTGTTAGTGACTGCGTAATGTATGAAGCGGTCATCTCGACAAGATGTCCTTTTAAGCAACATCTTCTTTCTTATTGAGGTGGTTTTCCAATCGGCAGTGTTGTTATCATTTCTGCAAGGTCCTATGCATTGGTGCAGGTGTGGCTGTGTGGTAAGAAGTCGGCTTACAAACGACATGGTTTCTGGTTCAGTTCTACATTGGGCAAATGTCTTCTACTATAGTCTCAGTCTGACCAATACCTTGTGAGTAGATTTAGTGCACAGTAACTGAAAGAAGCCTACTGTCATCATCATCACCATCATTGTGATCTAACATCCGTTGTCCATGCCGGCATGGGTTGGATGGTTTGACTGGGTTGGCACACTGGAAGGCTGTGCCAGGATCCAGTCTGATTTGGCATGGCTTTCTACAGCTGGATGCCCTTCCTAACACCAACCACTTTGAGAGTGTAATGGGTGCTTTGTGTGTGTATATATATATATGTGCACACACACAAACATACAGTTGTGTGTGTGTGTGTGTGTATATATATATATATATGTGTGTGTGTCTGTTTGTCCTCCACCACTGCCACTTGGCAACCGGTGTTGGCATGTTTACATCCCTGTAACTAAGCAGTTCAGCAAAAGCAACCGATAGAATAAGAACCAGGCCATAAAAACAAAAACGAAGTACTTGGGTTGATTCACTCAACTAAAATTCTTCAAGATGTTGCTCCAGCATGGCCGCTGCCAGTGACTAACACAGGAGGCAAGAGATAGATATATCACAAAGATTAAACTATTTGGTAAAAAATTAGATTCAGATTCCTACTTGATTTCAGACAAAGAACACCAGCCCCGACTGACATAAAAGTATAAATGTTATAAATGAGAAGCATCGTTTATTTGGTGAAGCAAAGGACAGCTTTGTTATTCTATTCAGTTCCTGTCAATATGCCTACCATTTTGGCGTTAATAAATGCATAGGATTTATATATATTTATATTTATATATATATATACATATATATGTATGTATATATATATGTATATATATGTATATATATATGTATATATATGTATAATATATATATGTATATATATGTATATATATATGTATATATATGTATATATATATGTATATATATATGTATATGTATATATATATGTATATATGTATATGTATATATGTATATGTATATATATATTATATATATATATGTATATATATATGTATATATATATGTATATATGTATATAAATAATATATATATATGTATATATATATGTATATAAATATATATATATATGTATATAATATGTATATAAATATATATATATATGTATATATATATGTATATAAATATATATATATATGTATATATATATATGTATATAATATATATATATATGTATATATATATGTATATAAATATATATATATATATATGTATATATATGTATATAAATATATATATATATATATGTATATAATATATGTATATAAATATAATATATATATATATATGTATATAAATATATATATATATATATATAATATATATATATATATATGTATATATATATGAAGAGTTTTAGCTGCTAATGCATTATTTATATATACTTTACAAGCTTAACAAACAACTGACAACGAAGATTTTGGTGACGACGACGACGAAGATGATGATGGGGATGATGACGAAGATGGACAAAATGGTGTTGGTGACGTGGATGCGTTCAGTCAATGTTTACTGTCATTCTCACTATGTCATAACAGAGGAGTTTAACGGAGATGACTTGTAGAAAGCATTCAATAGGTTAACCCCATTAACCTATCATTGTACTATCATTACCAATAGACAAGAAAAAACAGAAAGCAAAAAAAAAAACCTGCCCCTGCCATCACTGCTGCTGCTACTACTCCTACTACTACTACTACTACTACTACTACTACTAATGTGTCTGGGATAAAAATGCTCTAAGATTTTGTGCTGTCTCTTTCCATTTGAAACAGTCCATGAACATTTTGTAAGAGTGGTTGTGTGGTAAGTAGCTTGCTTACCAACCACATAGTTCTGGGTTCAGTCCAATTGCATGGCACCTTGGGCAAGTGTCTTTTACTATAGCTACGGGCCGACCAAAGCCTTGTGAGTGGATTTGGTAGACGGAACCTGAAAGAAGCCCATCATATATATACATGTGTGTGTGTGTATGTTCGTGTGTGTGTATATGTTCGTGTATCTCTGTTTGTCCCCCACCATTACTTGACAACTGATGTTGGTGTGTTTACGTCCCTAGCAGTTTGGCAAAAGAGACTGATAAAATAAGTACTAGGCTTACAAAGAATATGTTCTGGGGTCGATTTGTTCGACTAAAAGGCGGTGCTCTAGCATGGCCACAGTCAAGATGACAACAACAGTAAACAACATGAAATATGAAAACAAATGAGTTAAATATGGAAACAATGTGATAAACGGAAAACAGGACAAGTAACACAAAGACTGACCCTTCATCAGTTGCTGGCTGTCTATCTACTCTTCATTTCTAGCATTCAACGACAATATGAGTTTTTGAAGACAGTTGCTCCCATAAATACCAAAATAAAATTTTGGATATATGGAGGGTCAAAGACAGTGGAGACATACAAGGAAACCAAATGAAAACAAACATGGAGAGTCATTAGAGCAGAGTGAGGGTAAAATAGTGAATGCTGGGAGAAATATTTTCTTTGAGAAGAGGAACGTTGGAAGAGAGAGATAGAAGACATTCAGTCCTTAGGACATCCTGGAGGAAAAGAAAGATGGACAATGGTTGCGTATGAGCAACGAAAGAGAGAAAGAGGGGAGAGAGAAGGAGATGTGCAGGCATTACTGTGTGGTAAGAAGGGCTGTTTAAGGACGTTGAATGAAACACCCATGTTGCCAGAGGTGAATTATTCAAACCCCAAAGAATCCCTCTCAACACATGGCTTTGATGCTCCCCCACTACTTTTACTTGTGATTAGAGATGCAAATATCCTCAGCTACCAAGGGACATGCACAACTGGTTAAAGTCAAGCAACTGACAAGCAAATCTGTGGTATTGAGCAGAATATTTGCTGTAGCCCATCTTTTATACCAAGACAAAACAATGTACATGATAACACTTTCAGTCAGTTAAGATTAAAAACCATGAGAGCCACTGTCTGGTACTGCATCAGGGAATTTATTATTATTATTATTATTGCCTTTGCATGGCTTCTAACACTGGAGATGTACTACAGTGTCAGCTGTTCACAACCAGTGAACTAATTTAACACCTCTTATTTTTCGAGCACCTTCTGGAGTATTCGAGTGGTTCCAAGCAGTGCTGTTTGCTGCAAGTGCTCCACCCTTATTGCAGCCCCTATTTGTTTCATGTACTTCTCGAGATTTTTACTCACTGTTCCCAAGGCTCCAACAATTATTGGTACCACTACCATCTTTTTCATCGACCACAACTGTTTTACCGCCCAAGCTAACCTGTCATACCTATCGACTTTTCTTTCTTCCTTATTGCATACCTTATTATTATTATTATTATTTCTAAACCAGGTGGTGTGTTGTGTTCTTGAGCAGAAACACTTCATCTCATAGTGATCTATGATCACTTTGACACCTGATGCATGGTTCACTCTCTTTACTCTTTTACTTGTTTCAGTCATTTGACTGCGGCCATGCTGGAGCACCGCCTTTAGTCAAGCAAATCGACCCCAGTACTTATTCTTTGTAAGCCCAGTACTTATTCTATCGGTCTCTTTTGCCGAACCGCTAAGTGACGGGGACGTAAACACACCAGCATCGGTTGTCAAGCAATGCTGGGGGGACAAACACAGAAACGCAAACATATACACACACACTTATATATATATATATACATATATACGACAGGCTTCTTTCAGTTTCCGTCTACCAAATCCACTCACAAGGCATTGGTCGGCCCGGGGCTATAGCAGAAGACACTTGCCCAAGATGCCACGCAGTAGTACTAAACCTGGAACCATGTGGTTGGTTAGCAAGCTACTTACCACACAGCCACTCCTGCGCCTATCTGTGTACCTCTTCATACAACGTCGATTTGTTGGTGGAAGTGAGCTAATGTATGGCTCTTAAATTGACCACCATAAACTAGTCATCTGAGTAGGTTACTCAGCAAAAGCTGGACGCTCATACGCCATCTTCAACGGGAGAGTCCATCATCATCATCATCATAATCATTGTTGTTGTTGTTGTTTCAGTATGGTTCGTCATTTGGGTTTAGCAATTGTAGTAATTGGTTGCTGTTACTTACATTGTTAATTAGACAAAACAATCTTCTTCCATAGAAATTTAATTAGTTTTGAGATTTCAATAATATTAACAAAACCGCCCCACGAGAAAAAAAAAAAAAAAATTGTAAACGAGGAAATTCTACTGAACCAATCCAATTAATTTAAATTATAACTTCTATGTATTGGCATACGTTGTCTTCACATTCTCAGAAAAATTTCCTTCCTCTTCACCAAAGTGAATAAAAGAGATGATGTTACAAGTAAACAAACACGAAACTAATGTTGCTACATTGAAATCCATTGTTTTTTTTTAGCTTAATCCAATGATGACTCATGGTTATATGTTGTAGTAGGAGCATTCCGCTGGTTATGACGATGAGGGTCCCAGCTGATGGATATGGAAGCACTCCGTCGGTTACGACGACGAGGGTTCCGATTGATCCGATCAACGGAACAGCCTGCTCGTGAAATTAACATGTAAGTGGCTGAGCACTCCACAGACACGTGTACCCTTAACGTAGTTCTCGGGGATATTCAGCGTGACACAGAGAGTGACAAGGCCGGCCCTTTGAAATACAGGTACAACAGAAACAGGAAGTAAGAGTGAGAGAAAGTTGTGGTGAAAGAGTACAGCAGGGATCACCACCATCCCTGCCGGAGCCTCGTGGAGCTTTTTAGGTGTTTTCGCTCAATAAACACTCACAATGCCCGGTCTGGGAATCGAAACCGCGATACTACGACCGCGAGTCCGCTACCCTAACCACTGGGCGATTGCGCCTCTCATCTGATACGATCAATGGAACAGCTTGCTCGTGAAATTAACCTGCAAGTGGCTGAGCATTCCACAGACACCTGTACCTATTTCTTTACTACCCACAAGGGGCTAAACACAGAGAGAACAAACAAGGACAGACAAACAGATGAAGTCAATTATATCGACCCTAGTGCGTAACTGGTACTTATTTAATCGACCCCGAAAGGATGAAAGGCAAAGTTGACCTCGGCAGAATTTGAACTCAGAATGTAGCGGCAGACGAAATACCGTTAAGTATTTCGTCCGGTGTGCTAACGTTTCTGCCAGCTCGCCACCTGTACCCTTAACGAAGTTCTCAGGGAGATTCATCGTGACATAGAGAGTGTCAAAGTCGGCCCTTTGAAATACAGGTACTATGCATTTTTGCCAGTTGAAGGAACTGGAGCAATGTGAAATAAAGTGTCTTGCTCAAGGACACACATGCGTCACTGAGAATTGAACTCACGACCTTATGATCATGAGCTGACTGCCCTAACTACTAAGACTATGACTCTACAAGCACTTTCTATTTTACAAGAATGAAGAACATAAGAAATTCCCAATGAAGCATAACGTGTGCATTCCCATCATCAGCTGCCCCAAATGGATGTCACTGTAGTTTCAACATCTGTGTGTGTGTATGTATGTGTGCGTGCATAATGGTGATGTTGATGATGGTTGACCATTCTTGGTTACTGCTGAATGGTCATTGTTATAATACAAGTGACTCAATGGCTGAGAGATTGATGATGATGATGGTAGTGGTGGTGGTGGTGATGATGATGATGATGATGAGTTTTCTGAAACTGTTACCACTGAGGCTGTACTGCTGTTAGTGTATTTGTTTATTCACCAATTCTTGTGAATGAAGCAACAAACATATTCTTCCAGAAGTATTTACAAATCTTAAAAATAAATCTTGAATTTTTATAATTTTGGGATTTATGATATATTTTTTTAGAAAAATAAATAAATAAATAAATAAATAAATAGCTGATTCTAAATTTAAATTTAAAAAGATAAATATTATTTATAAGGATGATACATTATAGTCAAATCAAAAATTTTTATATGATTTTTCATTTCTCTGAATTTTCAAATGTTTGTTTTTGCTCCTGTTGTTTTTTTTCTTATTAAGAAAAATATTCCATTTCATTTTTCATTGTAAAAGATATTTCTTATTCAAATATTGAATTATTAACAATCTTCCAAATATATATTTGAAATATACTGCAAGGTTAAAGTGGGCTGTAAACTTCCAATCACACTTCTCAAATTTCTTTTGTATAGAATAATAATATTTTAAGAATTGATATAAAAATTTTCACTTTCTTTCACAACTTCAGTCTGAAGTTTCCAAAGCATGGAAAAATTTTTTTTTCTTTTTTTATTTCCATTTTTCTTGGTTTTGACAAACTTCTCTCTGAGCACAAAATAAAAACCACATTAATTCCGTCGTACGAAATCTGTGGAGTCTTCACCTGAACTCCGGTTGACCCATCAATTTGTTTCTTTTGGAATTCAAAGGAGACACCCTCGAGCCATGTATCAATGCCGACAATGTCTTCTGTCTTTTGATATGTCTGACATCAAAATCAGAGCTTGCTCACCGAGAGAAACGAGAAACGACTAACAGACAGACACTAAAACAGATAACAACTGAGTGACTAATATCTCCATTTGAAACAATATTTTTTCCCCTGTTCCCTCCATCTCATATATCCTGGTATCATCTTATTAGTTTTATCTTTAGCAACATTATTATTATGATTCATTCATATTGTAGTTTTGTCTCCTTTTTCTATGTCTTCAAAACATCCTTGTCACTTTTTCACCATCATTCAGCATCCACTTGTCCGTGCTTGAATGGGTCAGGCAGAGTTTATTAGTATGTGTATGTATAAGTATATATATATAAGTGTGTGTGTGTGTGTGTATAGGTGCAGATGTGGCTCTGTGGTAAGAAGCTTCCTGGCCTACCACATGGTTCCAGGTTCAGTCCCACTGCATGGAACCTTGGGCAGGTGCTTTCTACTATTTCCTCATGCCGGCCAAAGCCTTGTGAGTGGATTTGGTAAACAGAAACTGAAAGAAACCTGTCATATATATTTATATATGGATCTTTCCTTTTCCTATGTTTCTGACGAAGAGTTCCGCTCAAAACATAAAACCCTCCTTCTTCCCTTCCTTCCTGAGCGTCCAATAATACTATATTTGTTCCACATCCTCGCGTTGTGTTTTCTCTTTGTGTTTTCATGTTTGGATTAACTTTATATACATATATATATATATATATATATATATATGTATGTATGTATGTAGATTTATATGTGTATCTTTGTGTTTGTACCCACCCCCCATCACTTGATGACTGATGTTGGTGTGTTTCTGTCCCCTGTAACTTAGCAGTTCGGCAAAAGGACTGATAAAATAAGTACTAAGCTTACCAAAGAATAAGTGCTGGGGTCGATTTCTTCAACTAAATCCCTCTAAGTTGGTGCTCCAGTATAGCTGTGGTCAAATGACTGAAACATGTAAAAAAATAAAAGAATGTGTGTGCATATATACGTACATATATATATAAAAAATACAAAAATGGGACAAGACCGCAAAACATTCAAACAGATGATACAAAAAAGGGACAACCAAACATCCAGACAGCCAAAACAAAGAAAACAAAGACAGGTCATTCAGAGTTTTCTATCCTCAGTCGAGTTCCACATTATCTTTGCAATTTTTGCAATTATACTCACAGAGGCACACATGCACAAGCATACACACACATGCATGCATGCACACACTCATGCATGCATGCACACACATATGCATGCATGCACACACACGTGCACATGCATGCGTGCACACACACACGCATTTCTGACAGGCTTCTTTCAGTTTCTGTCTGTCATATTTAGCAACAAGTTATCGCTTGGCCTGAATCAATTGTAAATGACACTTGCCCAAGTTGCCACACAGTAGGACTGAACCTTGACCCTTGCGCTTGGAAAGTAAACTTCTTACAGCATAGCTACACCTGTGCCTATACCACACCTGTGCCTATACCACACCTGTGCCTATACCACACCTGTGCCTATACCACACCTGTGCTTATACCACACCTGTGCTTATACCACACCTGTGCCTATACCACACCTGTGCTTATACCACACCTGCAATATTTGAAATACTTGGTGCCATGTCTTCTGACTTATTTACATTTTGAGCTCAAATCCCTCTCAGGTCAACTTTCAGGTTTCAGGTCAACAGTTCTAGGAGATGGGGGTGCCTGAGGAGCATGTGCCCCACTCAAGAAAAGAAGCGAGCCCTTCTAAATAATGCTATTAAGCCCTTTTCTCCTGGTATTGTATTCCGTTCTGACCTTGTGCCCTCCCTTCAAAAACTTCCTGGGACCAGCCCTGCTGGGGCATATGAAATCAATTTCATTCTCCTCTGAAAAATTGCTGTCCTCAAACCCAAATTAGAAAGGATTATGTAAGTTTTTCTTTTATCTCTAAGCAATAATATAATGTGTAGACATGTCATAGCATTGTTTAAAGAAGTGACCTGACAGAATCAGTAGAATGCTGGACAAAATGTTTTGCAGCATCTTCTTCTATATTCAAATTCTGAGTTTAAATTCCCTTGAGGCTGACTTTGATGTCTATCCCTCCAAATTACAGGCCTTGCGCTTAAGAGGTAATGTAGTTTTCTTTCTATTTCCTATATCTTCAAAAATATTATTGGCGTTATACCAAAACATTAAACTTTTGAAATCATTTAAAAATCCCATTTATACGATGACAAAAAAAAAAGACAATGATAATAACGATTTTTTTTATTTATCATTTCACTGATCTGTTAAAATTTATAGCCTGACCTAAAGCATGAACAATGAATTTCTTTAAAAATTGTAACTTTGACCCACAATAGATAAAATTTTGGATATAAACTAGAAATAAAATCGTTCTTAGAGTTCTGAATGGTGAGATTTATTTTCTCCTTATAGCAACATATTTTCAGTTTATTTCATAAAAAAAATAAAACTGTCTCCATTAATTTCACTGATTTTTGTATGTGTGTGTGTATGAGAGAGAGAGAGAGAGAGAGAGAGTGTGTGTGTGAGAGAGAGTGTGTGAGAGAGAGAGTGTGAGAGAGAGAGAGAGAGAGAGTTAGTATGTGTGTTTCTTTTTCCTCTAGATATAAAATGTTTTTTAACAAGTCTAGCTGTGTGGTAAGAAGTTTGCTTCACAACCACACGGTTCCAGGTTCAGTCCCACTACACAGCATGTTGGGCAAGTATCTTCTACTATACTCTTAGGCTCAAAAGAATATTTGGTAGATGGAAACTGAAAGAAGACGACGTCTGTTCCAGTGTTTCACTGGTACTGATTTCATTGACCCTGAAATGATGAAAGGCAAAGTCGACCTCAGCAGAATTTGAAATCAGAACATAAAGGTGGACAAAACACTGTTAAGCATTTTTCCTGGCATGCTAACATTTCTGCCGGCTCACAGTCCTAAAAACAGCCACACATCGATTTACACATGGCTGTGTGGTAAGTAGCTTGCTTACCAACCACATGGGTCTGGGTTCAGTCCCACTGCGTGGCACCTTGGGCAAGTGTCTTCTACTATAGCCTCGGGCCAACCAAAGCCTTGTGAGTGGATTTGGTAGACGGAAACTGAAAGAAGCCTGTCGTATATATGTATGTGTGTGTGTATGTGTGTATATATGTTTATGTGTCTGTGTTTGTCCCCCCCAACATCGCTTGACAATGGTGTATTTACGTCCCCAGTATTTACGATGCTGGTGTATTTACGTCCCCGTAACTTAGCGGTTCAACCTAAGAGACCGATAGAATAAGTACTAGGCTTACAAAGAATAAGTCCTGGGGTCGATTTGCTCGACTAAAGGCGTTGCTCCAGCATGGCCACAGTCAAATGACTGAAACAAGTAAAAGAGTAAAAGAGTATTTTGGTGTTTGCCAGGGTGTTTGGGAATTGCCACAAGTTAGCACTTTAACATTTCAACTGACCATATCTGGCCCAAATATTCTACTTGTTTTTGTGTTCAAACTGACCAGACCCAGCCTGTCACAATCTGACCAGACTCGGTTTCTGAAGGTCATTTTAAAAATAGTTATTTCTTGATGATAGTTTATAAACTATCATTGAAATGTCAAAGCTGTGAGCTAGGCCATGATTAACCCTTAAGCATTTAAACCAGCTATATCTGGCCAAAAGTATTCTGCCTGTTTTATGTTCAAACTGGCCAGATCTGGTCTCTCACACCAACCCTACAATATCGTTTTAAAAGTTAACAGCTACCTCATCAAAATCTCATAGCTACAAGATAATGCATGATTAGTTCAAAACAATGTGGATTAAAAAGCATTAATTTTGGCAGAATAATGTGAACACCAAAGGGTTAAATTTGGAACAATGTTAATAAGTAAGCACTGCATTTGATCAAGTAATCTGAACAATAAAGAGTTAAGCAGTGCAGAATTTGAAAGACCAGCATGTTTGTGTGAGATTTCATTTCATATTGGGCAAAGGTTTTATGGTGGTTTTTTAAAAGTTGCAACAGGCCTGTAAGGAGGTTTGTTTAAGCTGTCTACAATGTCTTGACTAGCAAATTTTATATGTGCCACTTGGCTTGACAAATGGTGTTGGTTTGTTTATGTCTTTGTGATTAAGTGGTTCAGCAAAAGAGACAGATAGAATATGTACATCATCATCGTCATTTAACATCAGTTTTCCATGCTGGCATGGGTTGGACGGCTTGGCAGAAACTGGCAATGTCAGGGGCTCCCCACCAGGTTCTGTAGTTTGTTTTGACTTGGTCTCTATAGCTTGATGCCATTCCTCATGCCAACCACTCCACAGAGTGTACCAGGTGCTTTTTATGTGGCACCATCACCAGTGCTTTTTACATGGCACACCACCAGTGCTTTTTATGCAGCACCAAAACACTTGGGTTGGCTTCAGAGTAGCCACAGTCCAGTGACTGAAACCAGTAAAATAGATAATAATCCCCAATATCAGTTGATTCCATTCTCATTCCAAGCCTCCTAAAAGAAAACTACGAACCATTTTCTTTGCTTCAAGAACTACTGTCCTAAACTCTCACCAAAGGTTACCCGTTTCCCTACAGACTCAACCATCCCAGTTCTCAACAAGAATTTGTGGAAAACAAAATTAAATTTACTAAATTTTTCTCTCTTTCCTTTTCATTCCTTTATGATAAATTTTGGGAAATTTGGAAAATATCAGATATTAGTGATTTATAAGTGAGAAGACAAGAGATATCAATTATTGTCCATATAGAGATATCAAATGACATTTTGCTTTTATTTCATATTCATTCATTTTATATATTTACAATTGATAAAATATATCACTTTGCTTGAAATTAGTATAAACAAGACTGATATATATATATGTTTGTGTGTGTGTGTGTATGAATGTATGTATGCATGGAGAATATATATATGTATGAATGTATGTGTGTATGGAGAATATATATATATATATATATATATATATATATAATATATATATATATCATCATATTATTAATGTATGTATGGAGAATATATGTATGTATCTAAAATAACTATATATGTATGTATGTATGGTGAAAATGTATATATGTACTTATGTATGGAGAACGTATGTATATAAGTACATATGTATATATACATATATATATATATGTACACACACATGTACATAGGTATTTATATATGTTCAGACAAATATATGCATCTACATATATATATATATACATACGTGTGTGTGTAACATGTATGTATGTATGTATTTACATATATATATTCATACACACACACATGTGTGTGTACATATATGTATGCATATGCATATGTATATTTGTGTGTGTATATATATACATATATATATATATATCCTATGTAGTATTTTTTGTCCATACTATCCACTACTTCATGACTTTGATATATATCAGTAAGCTTTACATCCTACAGTTATTGGAAATGTTGTAATCTAAATCATTTCACAATTAAAAGATTCATGAAAAAAATATAAGAGCTTTTGTGATCAGATGTGAGTCTTTTGTATCCTTATGTTTCAGTATTGGATAAAATATAAATAATAAAAGTTCAATAATATATGATAGACCATTGAATAACTGATAGAAATTCTTTAACAACCATGCTGATATTGCTGGCATTGTTTTTGTCGTAATCAATTTCTATTTATATATTTATCTATTTATTTATTTTTGTTGTTGTTGTTGTTACTGGAGTGGACAAAATACTTAGGAGCAGTCTTTCTAGCTGTTTATGTTAGCAGTATTTCATCTATCTTTATATTCTGAGTTCAAATTCCGCCGAGGTAGACTTTGCCTTTCATCCATTCGGGGTTGAGAAATTAAGTACCAGTCGCATACTGGTGTCAATCTAACTGACTGGTCCCCTCCGCCAAAATTTCAGGCCTTGTGCCTAGAGTAGAAGAGAATATTAATTAACCTTGATTTAATGTCTAATTATGATTCAACATATATATATATGATTATTTTCATTCTCTTTTGCAGGTAAGTCCATCCAAAATTTGCTTTAATTCCATCATCAGTTCAAGAATCTGTGCTCTTTGAACACACGTCATGTCAGGTATGTGTTCAAACGAAACAGTGTTTCCATTTTGTTTTGATCAGCTTCACCAATAGATTGAGCGATATGTATTGCAAACATACATGTAAAACATAGGGCTACATAAGTGGGCTACCTGCCACATGGTTCCAGGTTCAGTCCCACTGTGTGGCACCTTGGGCAAGTGTCTTCTACTATAACCTTGGGCTGACCAAAGACTTGTGAGTGGAGTTGATTGCTGGAAACTTAAAGAAGCCTGTCGTATATATATATAAATATATCTCATCATCTCATCATCATCGTCGTTTAACGTCCGTTCTCCATGCTAGCATGGGTTGGACGGTTCGACCGGGGTTCTGGGAAGCCAGAAGCTGCACCAGGCTCCAGTCTAATTTGCAATGTTTCTACAGCTGGATGCCCTTCCTAACGCCAACCACTCCGTGAGTGTAGTGGGTGCTTTTTACGTGCCACCTGCACAGTGCCAGGCGGGGCTGGCAACGGCCACGGTCATTGGTGTATTTTATGTGCCACCAGCACGGAAGCCAGTCGAGGCGGTGCTGGCATCGGCCACGAGTCGGATAGTGCTTTTTACGTACCACCAGACCAGGGATCCTGGCTGGTTCAATTCGATTTCGATTTCGTTTGCCCCACATGTCTTCACAAGCAAAGGGGGTTGGCAAGGGTGCCTGTCGTACGGTCGCATTGGAGTATTTTACGTGCCACAGCCACGAGTCGGATAGTGCTTTTTACGTACCACCAGACCAGGGATCCTGCTGGTTCAATTCGATTTCGATTTCGCTTGCCCCAACATGTCTTCACAAGCAAAGGGGGTTGGCATGGGCCTGTCGTACGGTCGCATTGGAGTATTTTACGTGCCACGGCCCCGAGTCGGATAGTGCTTTTTACGTACCACCAGGCCAGGGATCCTGGCTGGTTCAATTCGGTTTCGATTTCGCTTGCCCCAACATGTCTTCGCAAGCATGGGGGGTTGGGATGGGTGTCTGTCGTCGGATGAGGTTCTATATCGACTTCGCTTGCCTCAACGGTCTTTGTGTCCAAGGGAGGAAAGGCATTCATAAGTGGTGGGCTGCTCACTTGTCCTGCCTGGTCTTCTCACGTACAGAATATTTCCAAAGGTCTCGGTCTCTGGTCATTTCCTCAGTGAGGCCTAAAGTTCGAAGGTCGTGCTTCACCACTCGTCCCAGGTTTTCCTGGGTCTACCTCTTCCACGGGTCCCTCAACTGCTAGGGATGGCACTTTTCACACACCTATCTTCATCCATTCTCGCCACATGACCATACCAGCGCAATCGTCTCTCTTGACACCACAACTGATGCTTCTTAGGTACAACATTTCTCTCAAGGTGCTAACGCTCTGTCGAGTATGTACACTGACATTACACATCCATCGGAGCATATATATATATATATATATATGTGTGTGTGTGTGTGAGTGTGTATGTGGGGGTGTGTGGGGGTGTTTGTCCTCCCAGGATCGCTTGACAACTGATGCTGGTGTGGTTACACCCCCTGTAACTTAGCAGTTCGGCATAAGAGATTGATAGAATAAGTACTAGGTTTACAAAGAGTAAGTCTTGGGGTCGATTTGCTTGTCTAAAGGCAGTGCTCCAGCATGGCCGCAGTCAGATACCTGAAACAAGTAAAAGAATAGTACAATGATACAAGTAACATACAGCACTACATTCACTGTCAACTAGAGTTGTAGTGTTCCACATGAAGCATTTTAAACAGTCTGACACTATTTTTGGTTGGCTGTATGTCTAACCATGTGACCTTTATGATGAGCAGCTTATCTGTGAAACCCTGACCTCTCTGTTGGGTTACACCACTGGAGAAATTTATCATTGAAATCTGACATCATTGTCACATGGTTCTTGGCCCTTGACTCATGACAGGTTAGAAACCAATGAATATGGAGACCCAATTCTAATCCCTGGTTCTTGGCCCTTGAATCATTACAGGTTAAAAACTCATGGATCTGGAGACCCAATTCTAATCCCTGTTCTTGGCCCTTGAATCATTACAGGTTAAAAACTCATGGATCTGGAGACCCAATTCTAATCCCTGTATGTTGTGGTTTCCTGTCACTAAATAAATACTATAGGACCCAATGCATAGATCTACTCAATTGGGGCTAAACAACAACCACAGCAATACCAACAACAACGACCACCTATAGCCTCTGGCTAAACAATTAGTATCTCTGTATTCTTCCGACTGACAAAGTCTGTAAATGTTAACTTAATTCCTATGAAATCAATCTGTCTGAGACCACCTCTTGTTGCATGTTAGCAATAATCTTAATTAAAATGTTCAGATTTAAATTAAAATTGTGTCTGAAAACTCATTAAGTTGCACTAATAGCTGCTATAATTAGATTGGATTTGCAGTGAAAATTCCATTATAGTTTTATGAAGAACTTTTTTTTTCTTTTTGTGTATTTGTTATTTACATAATATTTCAAATACTTGTGTAAGTTTGATATATCAAGAAATAGACAAACAGTTGAGTCTATGTGTAGTTGTTTTATCTGCTAGAAATAGCAGCCCAAACTTCTCCTCCTCAGATCACACCTTGCTGTCTTTTCTTGTGTTTGAGAAAAAGGCTGAGTAAGCATCAGTTGGATGTCTTTGATCATAGATCTAGTGTCACCTTAACCCTTTAGCATTTAAGCCAGCTATATCCAGCCAAAATATTCTACCGGCTTCATGTTGAAGCTAGCCAAATCCAGCCTCTCACACTTACTCTACAATGTTAATCCAAAATTTAACAACCAGATCTTCAAAATTTTGTAACTACAAGATAATATATGATTAAATTCTAGAAATATGTATACATATATTTATATATCTGTGTGTGTGTATGTTTTTGTGTCTATGTTTGTCCCCCCACTGCTACTTAACAACTGGCGTTGGTGTGTTTATATCCTCATAGCTTAGCAGACTAGCAAAAGAAACTGATAGAATAAGTACTAGGCATAAAATATAAGTCCTGGGATCAATTTGGAAATAATACGTTTCTAAATCTCTCTGAAAGATTTATGCAGTATCAGCATGATAAAGTGATAGGATATTGTCAACTTAATATGACAGTCCCATGAAAGGGAAGAATGCTACTGTTATTTAGCCCTAGGAAACACCGTTTCCTGTTGGACTTGACATAGGAAATATGTTTGTCTATTTCTTGATATATCAAACAGATATATAAATATATGTATACAATGGGCTTCTTTCAGTTTCCATCTACCAAATTCACTCACAAGGCTTTGGTCGGCCCGAGGGTATATTAGAAGACACTTACCCAAGGTGCCATGCAGTGGGATTGAACCCAGAACCATGTGGCTTTGAAGCAAGCTTCTTACCACAAAAATTTTATGAGAAAACTAGGCATTATTAACTGCCTTTTCACTGTATCCCAACTGGAATACGCTGCCATGCTTCCAATTAATATTGAAGAATGAAAATGAAGAATTTAGCAAAATAATTGCATCATTATTAAGCCAATGTTTAGAACATAAATTAACGAGAAATTTTGGTGGAAGGTTTTAATTTAGATCTCTTTAACCCTTTGTTACCATATTTCTGTTGAAATATGCCATGTTTTGCTTCAATTAATTTTTGAAATATTGAAGAAATTAGTCGAATATATTTTGTCATTATCAATCTGTTGTTTGGAATATAAGTTAACATGAAATTTTGCATGGAAATTCTTAATTTTAGATAACTTTAAAACATGGAATGCGTATCACAGGACCAAAGGTAGTCTGAGATTGGTTGGCAGGCAAGGACCAAAAAGACTGCTTCAAGTATTTGTCATTCTGCAAAAGACACAGAAAAATCCACTTAACAACTACTTAACATCCCCCACCCCACCCTCACCGCTGCCCTTTTTTTAATCATATTTTTGTTGATATACACTGCCTTCGTTTCAGTTTATTTGGAAAATAATTAAGAATTTAGTGAAATCACTTTGTCATTATTAATTTGGAGTTTGGAACAAATTAACATGAAATTTTGATCACTTTCAAACAGGAAGTTTGTATCGTAGAACCAGGTTTGGTATCAGGAGGGTTGGCATCAAAATGGTTAAATCTTTTGTTACCACATTCCTGTTGAAATACACTGTCTTTGTTTCAATTTATTTGGAAAATAACGAAGAATATAATAAAATAATTTTGCTGTTATTAAGCCAGTGTTTAGAACATAAATGAACATATAGGCGCAGGAGTGGCTGTGTGGTAAGTAGCTTGCTAACCAACCACATGGTTCCGGGTTCAGTCCCACTGCGTGGCATCTTGGGCGAGTGTCTTCTGCTATAGCCCCGGGCCAACCAATGCCTTGTGAGTGGATTTGGTAGACGGAAACTGAAAGAAGCCTGTCATATATATGTATATATATATATATATATATATATATATATGTGTGTGTGTGTTTGTGTGTCTGTGTTTGTCCCCCTAGAATTGCTAGACAACCGATGCTGGTGTGTTTACGTCCCCGTAACTTAGCGGTTCGGCAAAAGAGACCGATAGAATAAGTACTGGGCTTACAAAGAATAAGTCCCGGGGTCGATTTGCTCGACTAAAGGCGGTGCTCCAGCATGGCTGCAGTTAAATGACTGAAACAAGTAAAAGAGTAAAGAGTAATAGTATACAATATTAATGGAAGGTTTTTAATTCAGATCACCTTTAAACTGGGAGTTTGGACAATAGCATCAGAGTTTATCTCAAGCAAGTTGGTCGCAAAAGGGTTTAAGAAGGTTGTGCACAAAATTAAACAAGCGGCATTAAGCTGTTGTTATGCCTGAAAAAATAAGATGGGATGGTCTTGGTTTGAATCCTTTTAACCAGAGTTTTGTTCTTTCAGAGCTGCCTGGCTGGAAACAACAACAATTCTAACAAATTGTATTGTTCCACATCAAGCATTTTAAACAATTGGTCTCTATTTTTAATTGGCTGTATGTCTAACCATGTGACCTCTCTGATGTGCAGCTTATCTGTGAAACCCTGACCTCCATGTTGGGTTACACCACTGGAGAAATTTATCATTGAAATTTGACAACATTGTCACATGGTTCTTGACCCTTGGATCGTTACAAGTTAGAAACTCATTGAAACAAATTGAGAAGTAATAATGAGGATTGATAGGTCGGCTGCGTATCTTTGTGAGTAAGGCTCAGTGTGTATGTGTGTGTGTGATTGTGTAAAAGGACGTGTGTCTATTTGTGTATATGTGTGTCTGTGTGTGTGATTGTGTATAAGTGTTTTGATGTGTTTATAAGTTTGTTTATGTATAAGAACCTGTGTGTGTTTGTGTATAAGCACTTGTGTGCATTTATGTATTAGGATGTGCATGTGTGTGTATGTGTCAGTATCTTGTGGAAAGCTTTGAGTGTTATGTAGGTGTTTGTATATGTATATATGTGTGTGTGCGAGTGTATGTATCTGCATTTTGTGGAGAACTTTATATATGTTGTGTGTGTGTGTGTATATATATATATATATATACACACACACACATATGTATATGTGTTCTGTAGATATATATATATATACATGTATATGTTTTGTATATATATATATAATATAATATATGTTCTCTCTCTCTCTCTCTCTCTATATATATATATATATATTTCTAAATATATATATGTGTGTGTGTTTGTGTGTGTGCACTGTGGAAATATGTGTATGTGTTGTGTATACATATTTATGTATGTGTGCATGTTCTGAAGAAAATATTAATATATGCTTTGGTATTTTTATATATTTAAATGTTTATATAGATATATTTACTTATATGATTGATGAAAATGCAAAATACAATATCTGATAGTGTGTATTTTATGTGGTCAAATGTGTTCCTCCCATGACCATCCTGTCTTATCTGTTTTCGACAGATGCATCTAGCACTAATTTTATTTGCTGTACCTTTCCTTTCAAACTGGCCAGATCTGGCTTCTCACTTCTTCCCTACAATGTCATTCCAAAAGTAAACAGTTGCAGGACCAAAATCTCAAAGCAATGAAATCATAAATTCAGAAAAAGTAGGAGAGAGAGAGAGAAAATTTAGAGAAGAACCACGAAGAGATTTCCTCATTAAATGATTAAATGACGGATAAATTGTTTTTAGTTGCACACAAGAAAGAAATCCAAATCTGCAAACAACTTGATTGAGAAAAATTAACACAACTTTTCTTTAATTTGTTTTTGGATTATTAAATGCCATTGTTTTGTGGGCATTGTTGTTTTGTTGTTTAGTTGAACGACAAAAATAAGCAAGCAAAAAAAAACAAAAACAAAAAAGAAACAGAACAGTGGAGAAATACCAACATTTTCAATAAAGTGAACTTTAAATATTTAAAAAGAAATGAATTTTTTTTTCCTGTTTTTTTTTTCGTTTTTTTTTTCAATTTTTTCAATTTTTCTCCTTTGTCCAGTTTTAAATCACTTTTTAGTCTTTTCAAATCTCTGTATAATGTCAAATGCTCTGCTCCTAATTACTTGAAATACACAAATCAGTGAAAAAAAAAAAACACACACGCACACACAAAGTACAACAAAAGATATAGACAGACAATTAAAATGTATTTTGATTACAAGATACGTGTGTTTGTGTGTGTGTGTGTGTGTGTGGTGTGTGTGTGTGTGTGTGTGTGTGTGTGTGTGTGTGGTGCTTAGGAGAAGGTGAGAAAATGACCAGAAATATTTTCAGGAATGGTCTGAAAGAAGAATGGCAGAAAGTTCTGTCTCTGAGATTCCTGAAATCTGATAATATAATATGGTATTATGTGGGTGCAGGCATGGCTGTGTGGTTAAGAAGTTTGTTCCCTAATTGCATAGATTTAGGTTCAAACCCTCTGTGTAACACCTTGGGCAAGTGTTTTTCTACAATATCACCTAGTCAAGCAAAGCTTTGTGAGTAGATTTGTTTGAAGAAAACTGAAAGTAGCCTGTGTGTGTGTGTTCTTTAATTCTTTTACTTGTTTCAGTCATTTGACCACTACTAACGATTCCGCCAGCTCTTTGCCATAGTGATGATAATAATAATAATAATAATAATAATAATAACAATAGTAATGATAGTGGTTTCAAATTTTGCTACAAGGGCAGCAGTTTTGGGCAGGGGACGAGTCGGTTACATTGATCCCAGTATTCAAATGGTACTTATTTCATTGACTCCGAAAGGATGAAAGGTAACGTCGACCTCAGTGGAAAATAATGATAATAATAAATAATCTTTTCTATTATAGGCACAAGGCCTCAGATTTAGGGGAGGGGTATAGTCGGATACATAGACCCCAGTGCGTAACTGGTACTCATTTCATTGACCTCAAAAGGATGAATGGCAAAGTTGACCTCGTTGGAATTTGAACTCAGAATGTAAAGACAGATGAAATACCACTCAGCATTTCGTCCAGTGTGTTAACGATTCTGCCAGCTTGCTACCTTAATGATAACAACAAGAGCACTCAGAGACTGCAAATCCCCACTAACGTCCTCTCAATGATTAGCCAGAGATGATTTTTAAATGGAGCCCGGTGCAGCTGCTGGCTCTCCAGACCTCACTTAAACCGTCCAACCATGCCAGCATGGAAAACAGACGTTAATCGATGATGAGGATGATCATGATAATGATGATGATGATGAATGTCTGAAATAAACTTGACTGCTCTCACAAACAAGAATACTAAAAATGAACCCAACCGTTCTCAAAAATTAATTGAAAAAAGAGGAAAAATAATCCAGAATCCTTGTCTGGTACCAGATCAATCCCCAAATCTAATCAGTTTGTGCCAGTCATGAGGCCAAACATTCCTGTAAGTTTCATTCGAATCCATCCAGTGGTTCTTGAGATATCTTTGTCTACAGACAAACAAACAAACAAACATGACTGTAAACAGTACCTCAGCCTTAGCGAAAGTGAAAGTAATAAACCTTTCTTCAATAGGCACAGGACTGAGATTTGAGGTTGGGGAAAGGGCTAACCAATTAAACTGACCTCAGTACTCAACTGGTACTTATTTCATCGACCCTGAAAACATGAAAGGCAAAGTCGACCTTGGTGAAGTTTGAATTCAGAACATGCAAAAAAACGAATCGGACAAAACACCACTAAGCATATCGTCCAGCACGCTAAGCCGCCAATTCTGCCAGCTTGCTGTAACAATAGACAGTCTTCTTTCTGCAATATAATTATTATTAAAGTACTTTTCCATTGCGACATATAAACATTTGTTCTTCTTTTTTTTTTTATTTTTCTGGCACGTAATTTCCCCCCCCCCCCCCTGGCGGTTTTATGCATTTAATATGTTTTCTGTTAGTAAAGATGCCTTAGAGAGGTGTACATGTGCGTGTGTGTGTGTATGGAGGTGGGGAGGATATTGTACAAAAATCTCTCTTTTTTTTTTTTTTTTTTTTGTTTTACGAGTGATATGAGCATCGAGATATTTTGGAACTTTTTCACATAGTTATTTCTGTGTTCCATTGTTCGGTGATGCTGTTGTTCTGTAGGTAAGCATCGACAATGGACAGCAACAGACTGCATTCACTGATTGAAATGCTTTATCAATATCTACGTACATATGTCGCATGTGTGTATGGTGTGTGTGTGTTGTGTGTGTGTATATGTATGTTGTGTGTATGTATATGTATGTATGTAGTGCGTGCATGTATGTTGTATATGTTTATGTTGTGTGTGTATGTTTACATATGTATGTTGTGCATGTATATGTATACTGTGTATGTATGTATGTGTGCATGTGTATATGTGTGTGTGTGTGTTGTATATATGCTATATGTATGTTGTGTGAGTGTATGCTTATGTATGTTGAATGTGTATATCTGTATGTTGTGGTATGTATGTTGTGTATGTATATGTGTGTGTGTTGTATATATGCTGTATGTATGTTGTGTGAGTGTATGCTTATGTATGCATGCTATGTGTGTATATGTATGTTGAATGTGTATATGTGTATGTTGTGGTATGTATGTTGTGTGTGTATATGTGTGTGTGTGTGGTGTGTGTGTTGTATATATGCTGTATGTATGTTGCGTGAGTGTATGCTTATGTATGCATGCTATGTGTGTATATGTATGTTGAATGTGTATATGTGTATGTTGTTGTATGTATGTTGTGTGTGTATATGTGTGTGTATGCTATATATATGTTGTATGAGTGTGTGTATAAGTATGTTGTGTATGAACATGTATGTTGTGCGTATGTGTGTGTGTGTATGTTGTTGGTGTGTGTTTATGTATGTAAGTTGTGTGTATGTGTACTTACGTATGTATGTATGTGTTGTGTGGGTATAAGTGTGTACATGAAATTAGTCTCAAAATAGGAATATATTTATAAGCAAGTGCGATTGTCTTTTATTGCATGTAGGTATGTTATATATTAGTAAATATAATTGACCACAAGGCTGCATGTCTGCCCCTCTCTTTCCCCCTCTCTATTTTACTCACACATGCACGCACACACACACCACCACCATCATCATCATCGTCACCATCACTGTCATCATCCCCATTTAACAACAGACTCCCATTTTGGCATAGGTTGGGAAATTTGACAAGATCTAACGAGCTAGAGGACTGGCAAGCTCTAATATTTATTTCTTATCATGGTTGCTATGGCTGGATGCACCCTTTCTAACACCAACCACTTTTTTTCATGGAGTGTTCCGGGCGCTTTTAGGAAAACACTGCACCTCTATTGAATGGGGTTGCTATAGAAAGGAAGATGAATTTATCCCAGGTGTTGAGGGACAGAGTGTAGGAAGGGCATCCAGCCTTAGAAATCATATAAAAGATAACAACACAGGTCAGCAGAGCCCTGCAGCTCTTTGGATCCTGTCTGACCATCAAACCATCCAACATGGAAAATTATGACAATGGTATGTGTGTGTGTGGGTGTATATATATTTTGTTGCGACTAGGGAGAGTCATGATGTCAATGTTAATAGCATACATACTCATTCAGTTCCACTCCTTTATTATTAGTCAATTGGTTAAATATCGAACTAACTAATCGATTGTTAGTTTAACTTGCTTAAACAATCACTCATTTGTCTTGTTTTTGTATGGTTTTTCTCTTTTTTCTCTCCATTCTCTCTCTCTCTCTCTCTCTCTCTCTATATATATATATATATATATATATATATATATATATATATATATATATATTTATATATACATGTATGCGTGTATATATCATTCTGTTTGTGTGTGCGTGTGTGTTTATAGTATGCTTATTTGTCTATATATATATATATATATACACACACATTTGTGTATACAATCATCATATATATATATATGTATATATATATGTGTGTGTATACATATATATATGTGTATATATATGTATACATGTGTATTTATATATATTTGTATATATATATATATATATATATATATACATATATACAGGGCTGGAACAGGTTCTCTATGTACCACATGTCAGGTGTTGAAGCGACTGGAAAGCAATGTGAGATAGAGTGTATTGCTCAAGAACACAATGTATCACCTGGTTCGGGAACTGAATCCATGATCTTGTGATTGTCAGCGCAACACTTTAACCACTGGGTCATGTACTCTCAGACAAACATGTAGCTAATCAATTTATTTCTGCAGCAACTCTGGTGACCTTGGAGAAACAGACAAATAAGCATACTATAAACATTTACGATGTTGATAAAAGATATGAATGACAGGTTTCTGCACAAATTTCACAGACACACATAGATATATACCACAGGATATGAAAATGTTTATGATACCCTACTGGCCTCGATCTTGATCACTCCTTCTCTCTCTCCTCTTTCTCCCTCTCTCTCTTCTCTTTCTCCCTCGCTCTGTCTCTCTCTCTGGGTATCCATGTATCTCCTCTACAGCAAGACACCTGTTTCTGTCTCCCTCTCACACTCTAACCTGTCATCATCTGACTCAAGATGCCCTCCTTCATTTCCCCCTTCCCTCTCAAATGATTTTTGTCTTGCAAGTCACTTGGTGACCCTGCCAGTGCTGGTGCCATCTGAACAACATCCAGTCCACACTGTAAAGTGGTTGGCATTTGGAAGGGCATCCAGTTGTAAGCACCTTGCTAAAACTGACCTTACCTGTACTTGGACCATGTAAAAAGCACTCAATCCACTCTGCAGAGTGGTTGGCATTAGGAAAGGGCATCCAGCTGTAAAAGCCATGCCAAAACTGACCTTGCCTGCACTGGTTCCATGTAAAAAGCATTCAGTCCACTCTGCAGGGTGGTTGATGTTAGGAAGGAAATCCAGTCATAAAAACCATGCCAAAACAGACACAGTAACCTGAGGTAGCCTAGTGCCTGACCAGCTTCTGTCAAATCGTCCAACCCATGCCAGCATGGAAGGTGGATGTTAAATAATGATGATGATGATGATTTCACCACTCCCAATTTATTCTTCAACATGTGGCTTCACAAAAGTGACTTACTCATTGTGCCGTGGACAAAATTTTGTTAAGTGCAACTATAATGGGAACAAGGACACCAGGTTGCACATTAAAATTCTAAAGATCTGATGCCCTAGCATGGCCAGTACCTCACT
>NC_043017.1:21405104-21442604 GCF_006345805.1 Octopus sinensis | reverse complement strand
TCAGATTGGAGTCCAATGCAGCCATCTGGTTCGCCAGGCTTCAGTCAAATCGTCCAACCCATGCTAGCATGGAAAGCGGACGTTAAACGATGATGATGATGATGATATATATATATATATATATATATATCATCATCATCATCATCGTTTTACACTCTTGGAGTGGTTGGCGCTAGGAAGGGCATCCAGCTGTAGAAACTCTGCCAGATCAGATTGGAGACCGGTGCAGCCATCTGGTTTGCCAGACCTCAGTCAAATCGTCCAACCCATGCTAGCATGGAAAGCAGGTGTTAAATGATGATGATGATTATGATGATGATGATTACATAAAAACTTCTGCACTCTAGTAAAATAAACATTTAATTAAATCTCGGTTGAGTTATAATTACCTTAGTAGTGAAATTCAGATAATTTCTGTACAAGCCTGTGTTTCCTTGTTACTAAACACATTTCGCTGTTTCCTGCCTTAGTTCTCTGACAAGATCCAAATCCCACTTCAACTAAATGCTCTTATTCTACTAAGCTTTTAATTCTGCAAATTCCTCGTAAAACTCATTACAGTTTCTCGATATATTTCCAATCATTCAATACACACACAATTCCTACAGATTTTGCAAAAGCCAGCTTCCTAATCCTGGTTTTCAATTTACCTGTCAGATTACAGAATTTAGTACTTTCCAAAAACAAAAAAAAAACTAAAAAAACAAACAATCAAAAAAAAAAAACGGAGAAAAAAACAACAAAAAACAAACAAACAAAAGAAAATGTTTTTTGAGTTAATAAAATGTAGAGTAAAAATTTAATTATAGAAGTTGTTGCTTTCTTTTTCTTTTTTTCCCCTCCTCAGCAATAACAAGGTGGACTCAAAATAAGTTATTTTTGCTACCTTAGATTTTAAAATACTCAGTGAGGTTCACAAGCTTGCTTTGCAGCCGTTTCCATTGTGCTGCACCTTGGGCAAGTGTCTCCAACCATAGCCATGGGCTGACCAATGCTTTGTGAGTGAACTTGGTTGATGAGAACTGTGAGGAAACATGTTGTGTGCATGTATGTGCGTATGTATCAACACACATGCTGTTGAAGATTTTTTCCTCTATCTTTGGACTTTTCCCTTTTTCTCTCCTTCCACTGAGAACCAAACTAATACATTCCTTGTGCATGTCCTCTTCTTGTTTTGTGTCCCAAGAAGGAAAGGTATGCATAAGCGGACTGGCTACATCCCAGGTAGAGGCCACGGGTTATGGTCTCACTTGTCCTGCTGGGTCTTCTCACGCACAGCATACTTCCAAAGGTCTCGGTCACTAGTCATTGCCTCGATGAGACCTAATGTTCGAAGGTCGAACATATACATATATATATATGAACATTATACAGGTCGAACATATATATATATATATATGAACATTATATAGGTCGAACATATTTATATATGAAGGTGTTCATTCTTGCTTTTGTTGTGTTTGTCCCAACCACTTGGGAACTGGTGTTGGTTTGTTTACATCCCCATAACTCTGCAGTTCAGCAAAAGAGACCAATAGAATGAGTACAGATGTCAAATAAAAAAAAGGAAGAGAACTAAGTATTGGGGATAAATTTATCCAGCTAAACCTTTCAAGGCAGTGCCCCAGCATGGCCAAGTCCAAAGCCATAAACAAGTAAAAGATACAACATTTTCAAGCCTAGAATTGTTGAGGATTACAGTCTTAGCTAACATAAGATGGTAGTTCAGAACTAATATTTCATCCATTCTACCAATAGATTGGCAGCTAGTAATACTGCTTTTTTCTTTCTTCCTTTTCTTTTCCCAAGATCACTTAGCATCCTTCGTTACCCATAATTAATTTCCTAATTACATGTGTTGTATGTATGTCACATTTTATATCCACTATTTAATGATATGTTTTGCTTGGTTTATGATACTTGATGTTTACTTTTATGCTATTTCTGTCTATCTATCTATCTACCTACCTACCTACCTACCTACCTACCTACCTATCTATCTATCTATCTATCTATCTATCTATCTGTCTGTCTGTCTGTCTGTCTGTCTGTCTGTCTGTCTGTCATCTATCTATCTATCTATCTATCTATCTATCTACCTACCTACCTACCTACATACCTATCTATCTATCTACCTATCTACCTATCTATCCATCTATCTATCTATCTTTCTATCTATCTATCTATCTATCTATCTATCTATCTACCTCTCTCTTTCTCTCTCTCTCTATCTATCTATCTATCTACCTATCAATATCTGTGTTTATCTATCTATCTATCAATATCTACCTTTTCCTCACAGTTCAAAATAAAATGCATTATTTTTTCTTGTTTTTGTTTTTCACACCTAATTTGTTTATCTTATGTTTGTTCTTTAAATTAATTAATTTATTTAGTTACCCACTTAATGATTTACTTTTGCCTACTTCAAAAGAATTTCTTAATTCAGACACGAAAGCCTTTTCCTCCGTCTTCTTATTCATTTAATTATTTGTTTACTGATCATTATTATTATTATTATCATTATTATTATTATTATTGTTATTATTATTATTATTATCTGCAACAAATCAAAGCATGTTCCAAGAGGTATTGGTGAGTGAGTGGGACTGTTTGTTCAGGATGGACCCAAACAACTAGCAAAGACCAACAATCTAACCCCTTCATCTTCCTCCTCTTCCAGTCCTTCCCTCTTCTTCCTCCTCCTCCTTCACCTTCTCCCTTGTATCAACTAAAATTAGTCATTAATCTCCACAAACCTCTGTAAATTATTTTCTTTTAATCATTCTTATTTTACAAATCAGCAAAGGATTTGGGGGTGGGGTGGGGTGCTTTTTTTCAGTGCCACTTGGACATAAGCTTTGATAAAATAAAAACCTTCTTCTTCTTCTTCTTCTTCTTCTTCTTCTTCTTCTTCTTCTTCTTCTCTTCTTCTTCTTCTTCTTCCTCCTTCTCCTCCACCGCTTTCTCTCTCTCTTTTCTCCTTTTCTTTTCCCCTCCTTCTCTCTCCCCTTGTCTCCACTCCACTCCTCCTCTTCCCCACTTCTCCTCCTCATCTCTCTTCATCCCCTTTCTCCAGTCTCCTCTTCCTCCTCTCCTGCTTTCCCTCTCTTTTTCCTGCCCAGCTCTCCTCCCCTCCTCCTCCCACTCCCTTGTTCTTCCCTTCTGCTCCTCTTTCTCCTCCTCCTCCTTCTTCTTACTATTATCATTATTATTATTATTGTTATTATCATTATCATTAGTAATGAAAATAACATCAACAGCAACACCATTAATATTAATGATGGTGATAATAGTAATAATAATAATAATAATAATAATGATAATAATAATAATAATGAAAATAATAATGATAATAATCAAGCATACCACCTCTGTCATCTTCACAACTCCAACAATAACCAGCAACAACAAGAGTGGTGGTAGTGGTTATTAAAATGTTTTGACATCTTTTTACCTAAATAGATGAGGTGACATCAAAAGTTACTCCTGACATGTTCCCCTCCCCCACCATCACCACTGTGACCATCCCCACTGTTCACCTATCTCCTTTAAATAGGTCAAGCAAAACTGTAATCTCTCCCACTGTATCACACCCTTCTCCACCTCTGAAATGATCCCTTCCTCTCTTTTTGCTGTAGTAAATAACCCACCTTCCTCTGAACAAATTTCTTGTGAGTTAATTTGATGAGGTGTTTAAGGCGGCAAGCTGGCAGAAACGTTAGCACACCGGGCGAAATGCGTAGCCGTATATCGTCTGTCGTTACGTTGTGAGTTCAAATTCTGCTGAGGTCGACTTTGCCTTTCATCCTTCCGGGTCAATTAAATAAGTACTGGGGTCGATGTAATTGACTTAATCCGTTAGTCTGTCCTTGTTTGTCCCCTCTATGTTTAGCCCCTTCTGGGTAGTAAAGAAATAGGTATTTCGTCTGTCTTTACGTTCTGAGTACAAAGTCTGCCGAGTTCGACTTCGCCTTTCATCCTTTGAGAGTCAATAAATTAAGAACCAGTTGTGTACGTGGTTGATCAAATCGACTGAGCTCCTCCCTAAAAGTTTCAGGCCTTGTGCTTAGAGTAGAAAAGAATTTGATAAGGTGTTTAGCAATGTAACTTTTTAGCTGATGATGTGGCTTCAGTATTAGGGGATGGCAACAGGAACTTTATTTTATTTCTTGGTTTTATTGTCTTGCTTGCACCTTGCCTCAGGCCTACAGAGCCTGGTGGAGCCATAAGAGCACTGTTATGACATACAACAAATTTTGGGTATTATAAACTTGGCAGAGCCCATCTTGAGGCATGGAAGTGTGAGAGATAAGAACTGACCCTGGCATATGTCTGACCTGATATGGGGAAAGGCCAAGTTGACTGACTTTGCTGGGTATTGAACCTACATTTCTCTTTTCTCTTTTATCTTTTACTTGTCTCATTCCTGCAATACACTGGTGCAAGCGTTCCTGCCACTTTTGGAATCTGGCCTGGAAGTTGTTTTCCATTAGTGAGTCAAGGACCTTCTGAGATATGCTCTGGATCTCAAGAACCCAAATTTCACAACTTGTGAAGTAAACACAGTGATGTCACTTGGCACTCTGCCTTATGAAAGTTACTTCCTGCACTCACAGCACATGCAACTGTGTGCTGCCATTTGTTGGTGCGCTACAGAACTAGCCCGGGAACTTTTTGACCACCACCTCATATTTATTATTCCCATAACTACAACTTCCACCTTATGTCTATCTGTATTTCAATTTTGATATTGTTTTCTCCAGATAATAGGCATGAGTGTGCTTTCCAACCACAGGGTTCCAGGTTCAGTTCCACTGTGTAGCAACTTGGACAAGTGTCTTCTGCTATAGCCTCATGCTGACCAAAGGTTTGTAAGTGGATCTGGTAGATGGAAACTGAAAGAAGGCCATCATGTATGTGTGTGTGTGTGTGTGTGTGCATGTGTGTGTGTGTGTGTGTGTGTGTGTGTGTGCATGTGTGTGTGTGTGTGTGTGTGTGTGCACGTGCGTTTGTTTGTTCCCCACCACTGATTGACAGTTAGTGTTGGTGTGTTTCCTTCCCAGTAACTTATCAGTTCACCAAAAGAGACTAACAGAATAACTACCGGGTTTAAAAAACAATAAGTACTGTGATTGACTTGTTCAGCTAAAACTCTTTATGCCAGTGTTCCAGCATGGCCACAGTCTAATGACTGAAACAAGTAAAAGAATAATTTTTCCTGTAATGTTTACTTTCATCATTTTTAATATTATTATTATTATTACTATTATTATTATTATCATTAAGGTGGTGAACTGGAGAAATAGTTAGCACATCTGATGAAATGCTTAGTGGTAATTCACCTGTGTTTATGTTCTCAGTTCAAGTTCCACCAAGGTTGACTTTGCCGTTCATCCTTCCGGGGATCAATAAAATAAACATCAGTTGAGTACTGAGATCGATGTAAATCCCCAAATTGCAGGCCTTGTGATTATAACAGAAAGGATTATTATTATTATTATTACTCTTAGTATCTTTACCATTTCCTAATAATATTTTACTGTTTACATCGTATTTCAATACAGTTACTGTCACTATTATAATTGCTAGGACTATTACTATCACTGTTTTCGTAATATCCTTTGTTACTCCACCCCAGAGGAAATGAGTAAACCATGCTACCACACATTTAATAATCTTCTCTGAAGAGATGAACGTTGCCACAACTGGTCATGTTGTAAGAACTCAATGAACAAGTATGTGTGAAGGTCAGCTATATATTGCAATGTGTATTCATGTCTATTGATGCAATTTATTCATTCAACACACGCAAGCACAGTCACATATGCACATAGCATAAATATATATATATATTGATACATATATATACATATATATATATTATATATAAATACACACACACATATATGTATGTACGTATGTATATATTCAAAAGTAAATAAGCTACACAGGAGTGTTTTATATTACTATGTACACATGTATGTGAGAAAGACTCTCTATGTGTGTGTATCTGTGTGTGTGTGTATGTATATGAAAATGTGATTTATGTATGAATGTGTATGTGTATGCATGAGCATTGATTTCTTCTTTCTCATTAATAAATCCTGTTTGGTTTCTCTTTCTAATTCATGCCTTTGATCTATCTATTAATCTCAAATACAATTTATCTAAAACAGGCGCAATATACGTATACTCGTGTCTAGTTAAGCAAGTATATATGTATGTATGTATGTATGTATGTATGCATCTGTGTGCCTAATGTCAGTTTACACAGTGGTGTATGTAAGCACACACATACATAGATGTAGGTGTTTGCATTATGTAAGTAACATAAGTACATAGATGTATGTATGTAAGCATTTATATATATATACATACATACAATGTTATATATATATATATATATATAACATATACATAGTACATATATATATATATACATATACATAGTACATATATATATATATACATATACATAGTACATAATATATATATATATATATATATATATATATATATATATGTATGTATATGTATATATACACGGAAATTGAGACTGATTGAGAGAGGGAGAGAGAGGTGTCTGCATATATGTAAATACATTTTTTGTATGTTAGTAGGTTTATATATTTATGTGTTTGTATGTGTGTATGTTTGTGTGTGTGTATGTGTATATACATATATGTATGTAGATAGATGTACATATAAACACATATATATACATATACACATACATACATGTCTACACAGAAGCATACACACACACACATATATACATATACACATACATAAACATATATACAAATCAACACACATACGTGTATATGTATGCATATTATATATATATATACACACACTTACATATGTATGCATATACATACACATATATATACATACATATATATATACATATATACACATGCACACACATACATATGTATACATATATGAATATACATGTATATATATATATACATACACACATGCACGCACACACACAATGCACAAACACACATATATGTATATGCATGTAGACACACAATGTGTATGTGTGCATGTGTATGTGCATCTTACATGCATATGTTTGCATCTACATGTATGCACGGGTCAGTATGCATTGGGATGTTGCATCCATGTGACCAATGACGCAGGTTATTTATTCAACACACAGAGAAATTTAACATAGCACCAAATATATAAAAAAAAAAGGTAATTCGGAAATGGGAACAGAAATGAATGGCGACAAAATAAATAAACAACCAAATAAACAAACAAAAAACAAAATACAAAATGCATTGCATGATGGGTAAACAATCCCAACATGCAACGTAAGCAATGGAAATTGTTGATGTTGTGATAAAATGGATTCAACTGAAGGAAATAACAAGACAATGGCGTGTAAAACAAGGAAAATACTTGGATGAGATGGTTTCTATAAAATGGGATATGTTTTCCTTGCATAATATTACCAAATTTCCATTTATTTATTTACAATATATATAAACAAATATATAAACGTGCGTAGCATACACACACACACATATATAAATATATATATATATATGCATGTGTAAAGGTTTGATAATGCAAACAAGGAAATTGAATTCAAAACATTGTAAATATATATATATATATAATATATATATCTTATATATATATATATGTATATTATATATGTATAGTAGTATATATATATGTATATGTATGTATATGCACATATGTGAATTGCTAGACTGTGAGTTCAGTTCCCAGGTAACACCTTGTGTTCTTGAGCAAGACACTTCATTTGATGTTGCTCCAGTCCCCCCTTCGATCAGTGTGGAGTGTTGGCCTGCTCACCTAGCCAGCAAGGTGGCATCATTCAAAGGCTAAAATAATGCTAACATTCATTGGTAGTCTGGTTATTCATGCTCATGTGATACATGCACACACGCACACATATATATGTGGGTGCGTGTGTGTGTGTGCGTGTGTGTGTGTGCGTGTGCGCGGAATGGCCCAGTGGTTAGGGCAGCGGACTCGTGGTTGCAGAATCGCGGTTTCGATTCCCAGACCGGGCGTTGTGTGTGTTTATTGAGGGAAAACAACTAAAAGCACCTCGAGGCTCCGGCAGGGGGTGGTGGTGACCCCTGTTGTACTCTTTTATCACAACTTTCCCTCACTCTCTCTTCCTGTTTCTTGAGTAACGTTGCGATAGACTGGAGTCCCATCCAGCTGGGGGGAACACATACACCACAGAAACTGGGATACCAGGCCCATGAGCCTGGTTAGGCTTGAAAAGGGTGACGTTATATATATATATATATATATATATATATATATATATGCTTTGTGGGAGTGAGATGTGGGCCCTGAATGTAGAAGACATATGAAGGCTACAGACAGATGGGGCTAGTATGCTCCACTGAGTATGTAATGTAAATGTACATGCTAGACAGAGTGCCGGTGTTCTGAGAGAAAAGTTAGGCATAAGGGGAATCGGTTCATGTGCAAGAGAGAAGACTGCAATGGTTTGGTCAAGTGGTGCAGATGAATGCCAGCAACTCCATAAAGAAGTGCCGATCTCTTGAAATAAATAGAACATGTGGAAGCGGGAGACCCATGAAGACATGGGACGAAGTGCTGAAGAATGATCTCAGGATGCTGTACCTTTCAGGTGAGATGACGAAGGTCTGAGATACCTGGTGCCTTGCTGTACTCAAGAAAATCCATCTTTTGCAGCAGAAGTGTTATAGCTGCTTTCTCTGGAGAGGAGGACTGGCCTGCAAGAGTCTTCTGCCGGTGCCATGTAAAAAGTACCTATACTGGTGCCACATAAAAGCACTCATGCAATGCCATGTTAAAAGCACCCACTTTATAGCACATACTTTAAAGTGGTTGGCATTAGGAAGGGCATCCAACTGTAGAAATCAAGTGAAATCAGACTGGAACCTGGTGCAGCTCTCCAGCCTTGCCAGCTCCAATCAAAACCATCCAACCCTGGCCAGCATGAAAAATGGATGTTGAAGGGTGATGATGATGTTGATGATACATACACACACACACACAATGTGAATGCACACATACACACACATATATATATACATATATATGATGGGCTTCTTTCAGTTTCCGTCTACCAAATCCACTCACAAAACTTTGGTCAGTCCAAGACTATAGTAGAAGACACTTACCTAAGGTGCTATGCAGTGGGACTGAACCCAGAACCATGTAGTTGGTAAGCAAGCTATTTACCACGCAGTCATGCCTGTGCCTATAAAAGTCAACTTCTGCAGAATCTGAACTTAGAACATAACATTAGATGAAATACCAATAAGCATTTCGCCCGGTGTGCTAATGGTTCTCCAGCTCGTCGCCCTGTCAAGACACATTTTAATGTTTTCTATGTATATCTTTTATCTTTCTTTTATCTTTTACTTGTTTCAGTCATTTGACTGCGGCCATGCTGGAGCACCGCCTTTAGTCGAGAAAATCGACCCCGGGACTTATTCTTTGTAAGCCCAGTACTTATTCTATCGGTCTCTTTTGCCGAACCACTAAGTGACGGGGACGTAAACACACCAGCATCAGTTGTCAAGCAATGCTAGGGGGACAAACACAGACCACAAATCACACCATACATATATATATATATTATATATATATACATATATACGACAGGCTTCTTTCAGTTTCTGCCTACCAAATCCACTCACAAGCATTGGTCGGCCTGGGGCTATAGCAGAAGACACTTGCCCAAGATGTCACGCAGTGGGACTGAACCCAGAACCATGTGGTTGGTTAGCAAGCTACTTACCACACAGCCACTCCTGTGCCTATATGTATGCTTTGTTTGTAATCATCTCTGTCTATCAACAACAATAATATTATTAAACTTTAGAAAGTTGGATATTAAACTTATTTCATTTCAACATTTTAGAAGTTTCTCATTCAAATTCTTTTCGTTTTAATTGAAAGTTTTATCTCATTTATTCCCCAACATAATTTTTTTTTCCAAACTTTCCCCCCTTTCACGCCATTACAAAGTTACCAACCAGCCAGCCAACTGACCGACCGACCTACCAGCTTCCATTTGAACATAAATAAGTAAATAAATAAGTAATTTTGCTGACCTTTGATGGGTTGGTTCTGGATATTTATTTAATATCCTCTTGATGTTTCACAAAGACATTTGCAATATTTCATTAAATTTACTTCACAATACTGAAAAATAAATACTTTTCTTTTCTACTTTATTTCCTTTTTGGATTTGGCTTTGCAAGAATCTTGATGTGAAATCATGTGCTGAAGCTGATTTTGTTGTATCTTGGTGGGGTCATTATGCCAATAAACACACACACACACACCGGTTCTATTTCACTTCACTACTATGACTAATAGCAATAATAATAATACCCCAACACCACCACCGTCACCACGACTACTACTACTACTACTACTACTACTACACCACCACCACCACCACCACCACCACCACTACTACTAGTGCCACTGCTACTCCTACCACCAACACCACTATGAATCAGTGAGTTGGCAGATTTTGTTTGGATTTCAAACTGAATGCTTAGTGGCATACCGTTTGTCTTCATATTCTGAGTTCAATTTCTTCCAAGGTCAACTTTGCCTTTGATCCTTTCAGGGTCGGTGTAATAAGTACCAGTTAGGCACTGGGTTCCATGTAATCAACCATCCCTCCCCAATATTTTCAGGTCTTGTACCTATAATAGAAAGGATTATTATTATTATGATTATCATCATCATCATCATTATTATTATTATTATTATTAAGGTGGTGAGCTGGCAGAATTCTTAGAACACCGGGCAAAATACTTTGCAGTATTTCGTCTGTCTTTACATTCTGAGTTCAAATTCCACAGAGGTGGATTTTTGCCTTCCATCCTTTCGGGATCAATAAATTAAGTACCATTGAAACACTGGGGTCAATGTAATTGACTAGTCCCCTCCCCGCAAAAAAAAATTTCAGGCCTTGTGCCTTTAGTAGAAAAGATTATTATTGTTATCATTATTATTATTATTATTATTATTATTATTATTATTATTATTATTATTATCATTATTATTTTCTACTCTAGGCACAAGGCACAAAATTATGGGAGAGGGGACCAGTTGATTAGATTGACCCCAATATGCAACTGGTACTTAATTTATTGACCCCAAAACGATGAAAGGCAAAGTCGACCTCGGTGGAATTTGAACTCAGAACGTAAAGACAGACAAAATACTCCTAAGCATTTTGCCCAGCATGCTAACATTTCTGCCAGCTTCTTGCCTTATTTTTATTATTATTAAGGCAGCAAGCTGGCACAGTCTTTAGCATGCTGTATGAAATTCTCTAGTGGTATTCCACTTGTTGCTGCATTCGGAGTTCAAATTCCGCCAAGGTCAACTTCAGCGGGGTCAATAAATTAAGTACCAGTGAAACACCGGGGTCGATGTAATCAACTAGTCCCTTCCCCCAAAATTTCAGGCTTTGTGCCGTTTGTAGAAAAGGTTATTATTCTTCTTCTTCTTCTTCTTCTTCTTCTTCTTCTTCTTCTTCTTATTATTATTATTATTATTGCTATCATAAGTCAGACCTGGGCATGTCATTGAGATCTCCTGACTTAACCCTTTAGTATTTAAACTGGCCATATCCGGCCAAAATAGTTAATCTGTTTTATGTTCAAACTGACCAGATCCAGGCTCTCACACCTACCCTACAATGTTATTCTACATTAAGTAATTACACCATCAAGATCTTGAAGATATGAGATAATGCATGATTAATTCAAATCAATGAGAATCAATAAGCATTATGTTTGATAGAATAATCTGAATGCTAAAGGGTTAAACTGCTTTTTTACTTTCTTAGTTTTTGGATGTTTTATGATTGGGCAGCTTCAAGCATAAACACAGGCAAATGGTTGCACAACTTCTGGTTTACTCAATTCCACGCTTCTAAAACCTACTTAACAATCAATGTAATCTTCAAGCCTTGGGCACATGGGTTGTTCAAACCACAAACCCAGAGCCTAAGTATCAAAGCAAGTATTTCCCTGACAAGGGACTATCTTCTGCTGTTGCCCACACTACAGTTGATCTGTCTGAAAGTACATCTGTACTCTTCCGTCAAATGATATAGCCAGTTATAAATCATTGTTGCGTGATAATTTTCAATACAAATCACATGATATCGACATCCACAAAAACATTAATTTTTATTTATTTATTTTTTTTCATTATTGAAGTGTTCCAAAAATTGATAAATAGATCTCTTTCTCATTCTTCACTGTTGACCCTGGCTTTCAGAAGAATTACCAATACCTATCAAGAATATTACCCTGTAATAATAATTTTCACCAAGTCTTGGTAGTCCTTACACTGTTGACAGCTTCATAACAAAAGACTGTAAGGGTGTATATGAACTTATTCCGATCAATACTGCTGACACTTTGGAATCGGACTAAATTCAATAACTTCTGAAAGGTAAATTTGTCTCCAGATATTAATACACCCCCCCACACACACGTACACACACACACACATCATCATCATCATTGTTATTATTCTTTTACTTGTTTCAGTCGTTTGACTGCAGCCATGCTGGAGCACTGCCTTTAGTCAAACAAATCAACCCCAGGACATAATCTTTGTAAGCTTAGTAGTTCTTATTCTATCATGGAAAATGAGGGGAAATTGCATAGAAGCTGAGTGGAAATAGTGCAGCAACTGAATGGAAAATGGGTGGAATTTGTGTAGATACTATATGGAAACTGTGGAAATAGTGAGGAAATGGTGCAGGAACTGCATGGAAAATGGATGGAAATTGCATAGAAACTGTGTGGAAATAGTGCAGCAACTGAATGGAAAATGGGTGGAATTTGTGTAGATACTATATGGAAACTGTGGAAATAGTGAGGAAATGGTGCAGGAACTGCATGGAAAATGGATGGAAATTGCATAGAAACTGTGTGGAAATAGTGCAGCAACTGAATGGAAAATGGGTGGAATTTGTGTAGATACTATATGGAAACTGTGGAAATAGTGAGGAAATGGTGCAGGAACTGCATGGAAAATGGATGGAAATTGCATAGAAACTGTGTGGAAATAGTGCAGCAACTGAATGGAAAATGGGTGGAATTTGTGTAGATACTATATGGAAACTGCAAATTGTGTGGAAACTGTGGAAATAGTGAGGAAATGGTGCAGGAACTGCATGGAAAATGGATGGAAATTGCATAGAAACTGTGGAAATAGTGCAGCAACTGAATGGAAAATGGGTGGAATTTATGTAGATACTATATGGAAACTGTGGAAATAGTGAGGAAATGGTGCAGGAACTGCATGGAAAATTGATGGAAATTGCATAAAAATTGTTTGGAAATAGTGTGGAAAGTGTTTGAAGTATTACTTCTGTCCTGGGGTGGTAGACTTCACCCATTTAGTACTCAGGTTACTTCAGCAGAGTCCTTGGCACAAGCTTTTCCAGACAGGTGTGGGGCCTCAAGGTAAACATAGTTAGTTTGTTTCTGCACCACCAGTTTCAGAAGCTCTATAAAGGGGTCACGTGAACTGTTTCCTTTTTCCTCTTAAAAAAAAAGACTACAAAATGAAAAAAAAAAAAAATGAAAAAAAACCCTAGAAAATTTCCCTGACCTATTTTGTTGCAACTATATTAATATCTCCCTATGTACTGGTGGCTGTGTTTGAAAGGGATCAAGTGGTTCAGACATCGATATATGTATTTATACACACACACACACACGCACATACGTGTGTGTGTTGTGTGTGCGTATATATACACACACACACCGATGGCATATTGATTTTACATTTAAGAAGACTGTGAGTAAATAGACTAAGGTTCTTTGTTTTTATTTTTGTCCTAACCCCCTCCTCCTTTCCCAAAACAAAAGCACTATCAGTATTAGTGGCTTCATTACCATCATCATCATCATAGTCATTATCGGCGTTGTCATCATCATTATCACCATCATCATCATCATCTTTGTTTACATCATTGCTGCCCCCCACCACCACCATCATCTTTATTGTTGATTGTTACCTTCATCACCATCATCATTACCAGCATCAGCATCATCAATCACCTATGTCATCATCATCCTCATCACTACCACCATGATTGCTATCATCATTGGGAACAAGAGTGACATATACACTTGTGTGTGTATGTATGTATGTAAGTATGCATGTATGTATGTATATATGTATATGTGTCTGCAAATGTGTGTATGTATGTATATGCATCTGTGTGAGTCTCTGTGTGTATATATATCTATGTATATATATGAGTATGTGTGTGTGTGTTTGTAAGTGTATATATGTATGTTCATGTGTGTGTACAAATATATGTACATGTGTGCCTATATGTATGTGTGTATAATGTGTATATGATTGTGTGCTTATACATACGTATACATATGTATATGTGTGCATGTCTGTATGCATGTGTATGTATATGTGTGTGTATGTTTATATTCATATGTATGTATTTGCGTGTGTATGTGTATATGCATATATATGTATGTATGTATGTGTGTATATATATACACACATATATATACTGTATATATATATATATATATACACACACATATACATATACACACACGTATACACACACGTATACACACATACACACACATATACACACATGTGTGTATATATTATATATATATATATATGTGTGTGTGTATATATATACACACATATATATACACACATATATATACACATATATACACATATATGTGTGTATGGGCACCAGTTCAGTTTGTTGGTTGTGAAAGGGAAAAGGAAAAAGAAAAGCAATTAACTAAATAGTTCCCCTCCCCACCCAAGCCTCTACCTTTCCACTTCAGTGACACCAACAACAACAACACAAAAAATAACCAGAACAAAAAAAACAATAACAACAACATTTTTTGTCTCCATCGGCGCCACCTCCATCATCATAACACCCACCACCACACCACCATCACCGACAACAACAACAGCAACAACAACACCAGCAGCAGCAGCTCTGCTGACATGAAAGTTAATACTTATCACTTGCAACAATGACTAACAAAAGCAAACAACAACAACAACAGTAGAAACAACACTATCAGTACTATAGCCAATACTATAGCCATTTCCACTACTGTCTCCAACCCTGTCATGACCACCACCACCACCAATGCTATCACTACTATCATCATCGTTAGCAACAGCATTATTATTGTTGGTGCTGCTGTTATTGATTGGCAAATAGTACACCAATGTATGAATCTGATGAAAGGGAATCCATCCGTGACCACTCCATTGATGTTTGTGACGATGACCTACTACAATGGACCACTGTAACTAGCTGCAAAGGCAACATCAATTTTATCCTCCCTGACTGCAGCTACACCACCACTACCACCACCACCACTATCACCACCACCATCTCCACCCTTATGACAACTATCTCCGTTTCTATAATTATGACCACAGCCACCACCACCACCATGACCATTACTGTCACTACTACTGTCACCCCATCACTACCACTACCACTTCCATCACCACCACCATCATCATCATCACTTCCACCACCACTACCATCATCACCACCATATTCACTTCCACCACTACCATCACCACCACCACTGATACTACTACCACACCATTTTCACCACTAACACTACCACCACCACTACCACTGCCACCATCATCAAGAATCATTACTAACACTACCACCACCACCACACACCACCACCACCACTACCACCACCACTACCACCACCACTACCACTGCCACCATCATCAAGAATCATTACTACCACTACCACCACCACCACCACCATCACCACCACCTCTTCAAGCACCACTGCCACCACTTCTATCACTCTACTACTATCACCACTACCACTGTCAGCATCACTAACACCATCCTCAGGACTACTGCCAACTCTAGAACAACAACCACCATCGCCACCACTGCAACCACCACACCACACCACCACTATCACCACCACCATCTCCACCCTTATGACAACTATCTCCGTTTCTATAATTATGACCACAGCCACCACCACCACCATGACCATTACTGTCACTACTACTGTCACCCCATCACTACCACTACCACTTCCATCACCACCACCATCATCATCATCACTTCCACCACCACTACCATCATCACCACCATATTCACTTCCACCACTACCATCACCACCACCACTGATACTACTACCACCACCATTTTCACCACTAACACTACCACCACCACTACCACTGCCACCATCATCAAGAATCATTACTAACACTACCACCACCACCACCACCACCACCACCACTACTACCACCACCTCAAGCACCACTGCCACCACCTCCGTCATTACCACTATCACCCCACCACCACCACCATCACCACCACCTCTTCAAGCACCACTGCCACCACTTCTATCACTCTACTACTATCACCACTACCACTGTCAGCATCACTAACACCATCCTCAGGACTACTGCCAACTCTAGAACAACAACCACCATCGCCACCACTGCAACCACCACACCACCACCACCACTATCATCATCACCACCACCGCTGCCACTGCCAGCACCATCACCACCAACAGTAAGCTTTTTCCCACCACCCCCATCACTACAAATGTAGGCAAAAAACACCTCTGACCTCTAACAATGATGTACAATAAACCACAATAACGATAACAACAACATGGTCATCACCACCAACATGACCGACGCCACCTCCTCCTCCACCACCACCACCACCACCACCATCACCACCACCATCATCGTTATCACTACCAAGCAACAATAAGAGGAAAATCAGCGATGAAAAAGAAATTGAATCAAAAATACGAATCAAAAATGCTCCCCTCCTCATCACACCCCACCACCACATACCCTACAACTGTCCTCCCTTTTCACTTCCTCCTAACGCCACCCCCAACCACCCCCTTCCTAAAAATAGGAGATAAAATAGGATAAGAATAGGAGAAAAAATACCCAATTTATGTGATGTATGTGCAAATATACATACATGTGTAAATATGTATATATATATATATACACACATATATGCATTATATTCTTTTATTCTTTTACTTGTTTCAGTTGTTTGATTGAGGCCATGCTGGAGCACTGCCTTTAGTCGAGCAATTTGACCCCAGGACTTATTCGTTGTAAGACTAGTACTTATTCTATCAGTCTCTTTTGCTGAACCGCTAAGTTACAGGGATGTAAACACACCAGCATCGGTTGTCAAGCGATGTTGGGGGGACAAACACAGGCAGACAACGCACACACATACATATATATATTAAGAAAAAATATATATATATATATATGTACAATGGGCTTCTTTCAGTTGCCAAATCCACTCACAAGGCTTTGGTCAGCCCAAGGCTGTCATAGACGACACTTGCCCAAAGTGTCATGCAGTGGGACTGAACCCGGAACCATGTGGTTGGGAAGCAAGCTACTTACCACATAGCCACACCTTGCGCATATAAATAATGCTGGTGCTCATGTGGGATATAAATATATATATATATATATATATGGTGCAGGAATGGTTGTGTAGTGTATTTTGTAGATGGAAACTGGAAGAAGCCCATCATATATGTGTATGTGTGTGTGTGTGTGTGTGCATGCGCACGTGTGTTTGTTTGTGTGTCTGTGTTTGTCCCCCCACCATCACTTGACAACAGATGTTGGTGTGTTTACATCCCTGTAACTTAGCGGTTCAGCAAAAGAAACTGGTAGAAAAAGTACCAGGCTTACAAAGGCAGTGCTCCAGCATGGCCACGGTCAAATGACTGAAGCAAATAAAAGAATAAAAGAATATATATATATGTATATATTTATATTATGTGTGTGTGTATATATATATATATATATATATATATATATGACTGTGTCCATTTGGCATTATGCTGTGCTTGTGAAGAAGACCCATCAAGTCAAGTAAAACCACAGTCATTTCAGATGGTGCTGTCACACAAGTGGCACCTATGCCGGTGGTAAGTAAAAGTACCCATTACACTCTCAGAGTGGTTGGCATTAGGAAGGGCATTCAGCTGTAGAGAACCATGCCAAGGCAGACTGGAGTTTGGTGCAACCTTCCAGCTTACCAGCCTTGGTCAAACCATCCAACCCATGCCACCATGGACAATGGACGTTAAATGATGATGATGATAATCATCATCATGATCATGATGATGTATGTTTGTATATAGTTGGAATTTACAAAAAACAAACAAACAAACAAAACAAAACAAAAGACGAAGGCAGGTGTGTAAACAACAAACTGATGTATTAATTTAAAACCTGGGAAGTGAAGTGAGAAAGTCTTTTACGTTTTGAGCCTACGCTCTTCAACAGAAAGGAACCCAGAAATAAACAGAGAGAGAAAATAAAAATAAGGTTACGTGGGTAGCGATCAAGCATGGTACAGGTCTGTTGATGCAAACAGAAAAAGCAGAACTCACAATATGAGGATGTGTGCATTTTTGCTAATATTTAGCAGAAGCAACAGGGTAACTCAGGCTCCAAACATTTTGTGTGTTGATACTTATATATATATGCATATAAGTGAAGGCACATGGCTCAGTGGTTAGGGCATTCTGCTCATGATCATAAGGTCGTGAGTTCAGTTCCCAGCAATGCATTGTGTCCTTGAGTGAGACACATTATTTCACATTGCTCCAGTCCACATTGCTCAGCTGGCAAAAATGAGTGATATCTGCATTTCAAAAGGCCAGCTTTGTCACACCTGTGTCACGCTGAATTTCTCTGAGAACTACATTAAGGGTACACATGTTTGTGGAATGCTCAGCCACTTTCATATTAATTTCATGAGCAAGCTGTTCTGTTGATCGTATCAGCTGGGACCCTCATCATGATAACAGAGGGAGTACTCCTATATGCATATATATTTACACACACACATATATATATATATTTATATATATATAGTTAATCCAGACATGAAAACACAAAGAGAAAACACAATGCGAGGATGTGGAACAAGTATAGTATTATTGAATGCTCAGGAAAGAAGGTAGGCTTAACGTTTCGAGCGGTGCTCTTCGTCAGAAACATAGGAAAAGAAAAGATTCAAAGAAGGGAAGACGGAGGAAAAAAATCGCCAACGGTACACACGCGGTCACATTTTGAATATATATGTATATATATCATTTATAAACTCTCCATTTATAAACTCTCTTGCCTCTCTCACTCCAACACCAAAGCTTTCCTCACTCCATCCATCCACACAAACCGAGGTCTGCCTCTGGTTCTGCTGTCTACCATTTCTGCCATTTCTGCCTCCTCACCATCCGCTCCTCACACATCCTCTCCATGTGGCCAAACCACCTCAGCATTCATCTATCCATTTTGGCTGTTAGATTTTCTCTCATTCCTGCTGGTCTTTGCACCTCCACGTTCCTCATCCTGTCCATCCCTGTCACACCAGCCATAGCCCTCAGACATCTCATCTCAAACACATCTAGTTGCCTCCTTTCCACCTCTCTCAGCCTTCACATCTCTGCACCATATAACAAGGCAAGAGGGTTTATAAACGAGAGGAAAGCTTGGAGAGGGTTTGTGGATGGATGAGTGAATTTTGATGTTGCTCAAAGGGGTAGGGAACCGGAATGATGCTGCAGGGGTAAACCAGCGTGTGCTGTCAGGCCCACTGCTGATACTGGGAGTTGCATTCTATGCCTTCACCCAAGCATAGAATGGGGTTTGCCTATTTGAGCTGGGAAATGAATGGAATGCCTGGTGTGTGTCTTGTTGTGGCTACCCATTCCTAAAACAAAATGGGGAATAGACCTGGGTACATAAAAGAATATATGCATATGTCTCCCTCTCTCTCTGTCTCTTTCTCTCTCTCTCTCTATATATATATATATACATATAGATGAAATTTATATATATATATATATATACCATCATCATCATTATCATTATCATTTAACATCCGTTTTCCATGCTGGCATGGGTTGGACGGCTTGACTGAAATCTGGTAAGTTAGGGAGGTGCACCAAGTTCCAATCTGGTTTGGTATGGTTTCTACAGCTGGATGCCCTTCCTAATGCCAACCACTCCAAGATTGCCTCTATAACTGACAAGATGCCAGAGCAGTTTTCTGCCCTGACATCTGAAACTCGGAGTCTTATTATGGGATGCTTGCCTCGATAACTAACGAGATGCTGTGGCTGTCTTTATAGTGTCGTAGTAATGGATAGTTTAAAGGTCTACTTTGAATCAATGTGATGGCCATAGTTGAGAGCAATAGTCCAGGCAGCTGAGAAAAAAGGTCTTCCTCAGGGTCAACACGACTTCTTGGTTTCTTATCTTGAAGGACCTTACTATCCATTCTGCCACTTGTTTTCTCTTTGTCTATAGGACACGACGACATCATAACTCATACTGATTCTCTAATCTCTCATTGTCTGCATCTCAGAAATTACAGCATCTTCTCATCTTGTATAGGCAGGCTGTGGAAAATTTGCAAGCTGATAGCACAGTGGTTAAAATTTTCTGGCATTCAGTTGCATGCTGTTTTGTTCAACCTACTTGTAAATTGCATTTGGGTCCTGCTGCAAACTTGTGTCAGTGTCTGAGTTCTTTGCTGCAGGTGGTAATTTTGTATCATCAGTGTAGCCAGTGACACTGGCTGTCTGAATGACCATGCGTGACCAGAGACAGTCCCTATAAACCGTAACGAATGGCCCTAGGATATGTATGTGTGTGTGTGTATATATAACATATATATATGTATATAGATAAAACATATATATGTATATATATAAAACATATATATATGTATATATACCACACACACACACACATATATATATGTATGCAAAACACACACATATATATATGTATGTATGTATATATAACATCTATCTATCTGTCTCTCTCTCTCTCTCTCTCTCTCTCTCTCTTTATATATATATATATATATGAGCACATATATATATGAGCACATACAAATATATATATTTATACACATGCACACACATACATGCAAATATATGGATATACATACAAGCATACAAACATCCATATATATATATGTACATATATAGATAGATAGATATTGATTTCATAAGTAATATTTCATTATCAAACTGAGAGGGAGAGAGAACGATGGAGAGAGGAAAGGAAAGCCTCATTTCATTTCAGCAGCTCAATAGAATATCGGATAATTTTAGTTCAATATCAAAAGCTATCACATCGTTCCAGCATGAAAGGAAGCATTCACAACTTTATGGCTAACAAATGGAGCATCGATTTGCTTGTATGTGTGACAAACCCACAAGTCAGCTCAAGAAATGTTGTCTTTCATCTCTGGGCTTTCAGATCTCTGGGCCAGTTCTTTAGATCTGTTTATGTACGTCCGTGTGTGTGTGTGTGTATGTGTGTGTGAATGTCTGCCAACGTGCATGACCTTACAGTCCGAGGTATTCTCACTTTCTCTTTCTCTCTCTCTCTCTCATTCATTTATGTTGTCTGCCGTCTGATAGGGTTCTTTGCAGGTCTGTCTGTCTGTCTGTCTGTATCTGTGTGTGGGAGTGTGTATGTGTGTATTTAAAGTTCTGTCTTCATTTCTTTGTGTATATAGGTATGTATATATATGTGTATTTATGTGTATATTTGTATATATGCATACGCACACGCACTCATACACACACGTATATATATGTGTGTATGTGTGTCTGCATATATATAAGTGTGTGTGTGTGCGTGGGTGCATGTGTATTTATAGATATTTAATTTTATATATATATATGTATTTAATCATATATATATATATATACACACACATGCACACACACACACATACATAAATACCTACATATATATACATATATATATATATATATTTATATACACATACACATATACTTGTACCCATAAATACATACATATATACATGCATACACATCTCTCTCTTTCACCCCTCTCTCTATCCCTCCCTCTACCTCCCCCTCTATCCGTCTGTCTCCCCACCCCACCAAATTCTAACAGCTGACTTTGTAAAGTAGTGCTTTATCTCTCAGACAAGGGAAAAGTCTATTCGACACTATTATTCAGGCACATTTATAGAAATAAATAAATAGATAAATAAATAGATAGTAATAATGATAAACAAATAAATGAATAAAACAGCACCTATAATAAGATCAAAAACACAAAAACAGTAAAGAAATATTGTGACCTATTGAAATATTCCCTACATGTTGAGAAATGAGTGGTGTATATCGCTGAACTGTTGATGATAACTGAAACATAGATATACACTCATACATCCCTCTCTCTCTCTCTCTATATATATATATATAACACCTATCTCTCTATCTATCTGTCTCACTCTTTCTCTCTATATATATTATATATATATACATATTATATATATATATATATATATATAACACCTATCTTTCTATCTATCTGTCTCACTCTTTCTCTATATATATATTTATATATATATACATATATATATATATATATATATACATGCACACAGACATATACATATATATAACATACATATAGCATACATATACAGATATATATATATGTGTGTGTGTGTGCATATATTTGTATGTGTTTATATATATATATATATATATAACATGCATATACATTTATGTATGTATATATAACATCTATCTATCTATCTGTCTGTCTCACTCTCTCTCTGTATATATATTTATGTATATATACATACATACATACATACATACATACATATATATATATAATATATATTATATATATAATATATATACACACACAGTCATATACATATATATAACATACATATAGACAGCATACATATACAGATATATATGTGTGTGTGTGTGTGTGCATATATTTGTATGTGTTTATATATAATATATATATATATATATATATATATGAGGTATGTATATATATATATATATATATATATATATATATATATATATACCTCAAAATACACACACACGCATACATATATATAGAGGGAGACTCATAGACAAACTCTTGCAGAAACATATCTGTGCACATGCACATAAATACACACAGACATGTATTTGAATTCAGAATGAGGAGACGAACTTATTCAAATTCAGTGTAATTGTGTCTCTTCACATATCGATTTATTCAGCATTGGGACTTCCCTCATCACTATTTTGTGTGTGTGTGTGTGTGTGTGTGTGTGTTGGGGTCGATTTCAACAAGAGAAATTAATTCATAGCAGAGTCAAATGTGTTTGCTTCTTTTGCTTTTTATACAGTATGCAGGGTACACAGAGGCTACTTAGGTTTTGTGCCAATGAAAGCTGACTGTAGTGAGGAAGCGTCCAAATTTTTACTGTGTTAAAATTTTATCAGTACTGTTGGTTTCTGTGTATATATATATTTGCCACGATAGATCGCTAGCCACTACTCATTCTTTATTTTCTCCTCTTGTTTCTTTCTGTGTTCCTTTCTGTGGAAGAGCGTAGGCTCAAAACGTTAAAGACTTTTTCACTTCCTGAGCGTTAAACTAATAACGTCTGTTTGTTGTCTACACCACATGTCTTTGTCTTTTTTTTTTGTGAATTCTCCCTATCATATATACATATATATATGTATATATATATATATATATATATATATATATATATACATGCACTCAAACACACACACATATATATATAAATATGGAGCAGACTTTTTGTGGCTGTGTGGTAAGGAGCTTGCTTCTGAACCACATGGCTCCAGGTTCAGTCCCACTGCATAGCACCTCAGACAAGTGTCTCCTACTATAGCCTTGGGCCGACCAAAGCCTTGTGATTGGATTTCGTAGATGGAAGCTGAAAGAAGTCCATTGTATCTATGTGTGTGTATGTGTCTTATGTCTGTTTGCTCAATATTGCTTGACAACCAATGTTTGTGTGTTTATGTCCCTGTAACTTAGTTCGGCAAATAAGAACTAGGCTTACAAAGAATAAATCCTGGGGTCAATTTCTTTGACTTAAAATGCTTAATATGTACCTGTAAGGAAGTGTAAAAGAACTTGGTGTGTGTATGTATGTATATATCATTGTGTGTGTGTGTGTTGAGAGAGTGAGAGGGATGGATATTTTAGGAATGAGGTTTCTAAACTCATGTCATGCTTACATGCTGGCATTCAGGTGGATGCTAAATGTCTCGTATGTCTCTGGTTCCTGATTAAATGAAATAAGTATTTGTCCCACCTTGTCTCTTTTCAAATTACATTCTGTAAAGAGGTTGACTAACTGAGCAGAGGCAACACAGGGTTGAGGTGACTGTGTGGTCTAGCTGCAGGCATGTCAATCCTTTTGGTGTTGGTGCCACAGCCATCTCTTCTTGTATGTAAGGACAGTCTGCATGTTAGAATATATTTATTATTTGTCTTTAAATTCATGCTGTCTTTTCAGGAATATGGATTTACTGGAATGAGAGGGTTCCCAGTCCCTTCGCTCCCACCCCTTTTAGTCAATCTTACGCCACACAGGGAATACGGCAACTGCATTCTACTGGCACCCTCATACAGTCACAGTGGGGGTAGGGCTGCTAGTTAGCCCATAGTTTGGACCCTTACAGGTGCTACCACTCAGGGCCTGAGTAAACCTGGGAACAATAGTGGTTAAGAGTCAAATTCCACACTCCTCAAACCCTGAAACCAGGGTCCCACTACTGGATGTAGTTTAGAATTATTCCCAGGAAAATGGATGGAATGTCTGGTGTGTTGTGGCTACCCCCTCCTAAAAGAAATGGGGAATAGGTCTGGGTATATATATATATATACATTTTAAAATCATGTGATTTTGATCTCCCTTTTTACCATATTTTTTGGGGGGGAATATACAGTTGTTGTTTAACCCTTTCGTTACTGTATTTATTTTGAGATGCTCTGTGTTTCTTTCAATTACTTTAAATATAACAAAGAATTTAGTAAAATAACTTAGTTATCATTCAGCTAGTGTTAGGAACATAAATTATGACTAAGGTTTGGCGGAAGATTTTAATCAAAAACTTATGAAAACAAAACATTTGTACCTCAGAGCCAGAGCCAGTTTCAGCCGGGTTGGTAACGAAAGGGTTAAGCTGATTTTGAAAATACTGAAGAACTTAGGAATGTAAATTTCTCATTATTAATTTTGTGTTTTAAACTTAAATTAACACGAAATTTTGATATAAGATTTTAATTAAGATCATTCTAATACAGGAAGTTTGTATTATGGAACTAGGGCTGATTATAAGATGGTATGAAAAGGGTTAATCAGTATCCAGTATCAGAGTCTAAGGTTGGGAGACCCTGGATATTGAGAAGAATGGTGTTGGCCCCTAACTGATTCTATTCCCCAGAACAGGTCTGTACTCACCTAGAACAGTAGCACCTGCAGTGGTTGCAGAATACATTGTATTACTAAATCACTTTGACCCCAAAATAGGGTCCTAGATTTGACAGTGGCAAATTCTCTTAAAGGCCATAAAATATATCGACCCAACAACAGTGTTGTCACTCTACAAGTGTCAAATAGTGATTGCTGACTTTGCAGGAAGGAGCTGAAAGTTGAAAGATTATGAGATAACTTGGAAATAATGAAAAAGGTGCTGTCTTGCAGATTAGGATATGGATATCAAGGACTAAAGGACCAGCCCTAACACAAAAGGGTTGCTGAAGAAATTGCATCCTCAGTATGCTATCAGCAGACCAAAAGGATTAATGGGTTCTAAAACTGTGATCCAGCATATAATAGTTGGGAACTGAGAAAGCATACTATGGAGATAAGGTAACTTTTTGGTCAAGTTGGAGATATGACAACCTCTTTGGTGCTGGTGCCACAGAAAAATGCATCCACTTCACTCAGTAAAGTGGTTGGTGATAGGAAGAGTGTCCAGATCTAGAAACTATTCCATAACTGAGATATCTGAGCAAGGCATGGCCTGCTAATCTAAGATTGCTTTGCCTAATCTTAGCCAAGCCAGTAGACATTAGCTGACAGCATTAACATTGCTCATGTGTAGCAATATGGCTTATTTCTCTCTGCATGCATGCGTGTATGCACACTGAATGTGTGCTTGGAGAATGATGTCTATGTGTGTGTATCTACAAGTGTGTGTATGTGTGGCGAGAGTGTGTGCTTGTGTGCACACACATATGCACATAGAAGCACACATGCACACACACACACGCTCACGCACATATACGCATACTCCAAATGCAATAACTTAACCTTGGTCATTGATCCTTTGAAGAACTCGGTTTCATCTTTTGATGTTCACTCATGCATGACATCTGTTTCAAGTTAACACTTTTATATACACAAATACTCACACACACACACACACACACTCTTACATGCACACAAATGCAATCATATATACAGACACACATACATACACAAACACAATCACACACACACTCACAGTCTTACAAGTACACAAACACACACTCCCACGCACACACACACACACACACACACACACATCGTGGCACCACAAGAGAAACCAGTTCCTATTCTATATCTCAGTAGTTTTGTCTTAAGCCTTTTCTGTTTTCATTGCATTTTTTTATTTTTCCTTTCTTCATATTTATGTGTGTTTGTGTGTGTGTGTGTGTGTGCATACCCGTATGTATACAGTGTTGTATTTCATGTGTGAGTGTGTATATTTTATTTGTTGTGTGTGTGTGTGTCTGTATTTATATTGTTCTTGTATTGTGTGTGTATTTCATGTATAGCATGTCTGTGTGTGTCTGTGTATATATTTCATGTGTTGTTTGTGTGTGTGTGTATATGGTTCATGTTTTGTGTGTGTGTATATATATTTCAATTGTTGTGTGTGTGTATGTATATTTCCTGTATTGTGTGTATGTGCATTTTGTGTAGTGTGTGTGTGTATTTCATGTGTTGTTTGTGTGTGTGTGTGTGTGTATTTCATGTGTTGTTTGTGTGTGTATATGGTTTGTATTTTGTGAGTGTGTGTATATATATTTCCTGTATTGTGTGTGTGTATATTTTAAGTCTTGTATGTGTATATATATTTCCTGTATTGTGTGTTTGTGTATGTATCCCATATACTCTGTGTGTGTATATATATTTCTTGTATTGTGTGTGTGTATATATTTCTTGTATTGTGTGTTTGTGTATATATTTCAAGTACTGCGTGTGTGTATGTATTTCCTGTATTGTGTGTGTGTATATTTTATGTCTTGTATGTGTTTATATATTCCATATACTCTGTGTGTGTGTGTGTGTGTGTGTATATTTTTTGTATTGTGTTTGTGTATATATGGTTCAAGTTTTGTGTGTGTATTTGATGCATTTTGCGTGTGTGTGTATATTTGATGCATTTTGTGTGTGTGTGTATGCATTCTGTGTACTACACTCAGAAAGCTATCGATTATCGCTATCCATTTTTCTGTTTTTGTTCCCCCACCCCTTTTTCCTGTGATACCCAAGTAGTTGCAAGTGCGGACTTTTTGCTCTATAAATCAAAAATAATAGAAAATTAGGAGCAGAGAAGAGTGGAGGGGAGTGGCGCAGAGGAGAGAGTTGTTATTGTGATAGTTGAGGCCTGAGTGAAGTTCAGAAAATTGATGATTAAGTGACATTGAACCTCCACTCGATTTATTAATGTGAACATCAATGAATTTTCTAGCAAGAAAATCTCTCTGTGGTCACACAACCTGATAGAAATAACAGTAAAACACCCTCTCAAAATATACCTATTTCTTTACTACCCACAAGGGGCTAAACACAGAGAGGACAAACAAGGACAGACAAACAGATTAAGTCGATTATATCGACCCCAGTGCATAACTGGTACTTTTTATTTATCGCCCCCGAAAGGATGAAAGGCAAAGTCGATCTCGGCGGAATTTGAACTCAGAACATAGTGACAAACAAAATACTGCTAAGCATTTCGCCTGGTACGCTAACGTTTCAGCCAGCTCGCCGCCTCTCAAAATATACCTTTAGGCTTTATATAAGAGTGAAGGTGAATGTCCTAGTGACTGAGATGTTGCTCTGATGATAAAAAGATCGGGGTTTCGATTCCTGGACTGGGCAGTGCATTGTATTTTTGAGTTCAAATATTCCACATCATGTTGTTCCAGTCTGCACAGCTGTAAATGGGTCACTTTGTGAGAGACTGGCATCTCATTCAGGAAGAATGCTGTGATTGCAGTCACTTATTCACCATGGTAACGAGGTAACTGGCTCAAGGAGTTCTAAAACCCCTGACAGTAATGTCCAGCAGTTATCTTTCATATACATGAACAAAACAAGTCAGATAATGTTGACCAACACAGCTAAGAGGCGGGGATGGTCTGGAATCCTCTCAGAACTCAAAGCGGCCATGAGGTTTATATTTCTCATTTTAGAGAGAGGCTCTCTCTCTTTCTCCTTTTTTTGATATTTTTTTTAGGGAATTACAGGCCTGCTTTTGAGCTTCTTAATTATGGACTGATGTTTCAGTTGACTCCTTATTTTTTAGGCTTTAGTGTTGGTCGTGACTGGAATGTTTTTTAGTCATAAGTCAGTTCAATCAAGAATGGCTTGAAGTTTCAAGTCAACAGTAATGACCAAAGTTCTCAGATCTGAGTTGTGGAAAAATCTAACTCAGCAATGATTGTTTCAAATCTTGACATAGTGTCCGCATTTTCAGGGTAGAGGGTGTTAGTCAATGACCTCAACTCCTGCTCTTCACCGGGACTTCTTTTCTTGACCCAAAAAGGTTGAAAGGCAAAGTTGACCACAGCAGAATAATAATAAAATTATCAATGATAAAAATAATGGTCTCCAATTTGGGCACAAGGCCAGCAATTTTAGCAGGAGAGAATAAGTTGATTACATAGACCTTGCTCCCTGCACCACCAGGGCACAAATAGTTCTTATCTTACCAATTGGGAAAATCATCAGAAGGTCTCTGAGCACTTGATGGCTTTTTGAAATCATGTAGATATCTAAGGGAGTAATCTTTTCTACTCTAGGCCCAAGGCCAAAAATATTTTGGGGAGGAGGCCAGTCGATTAGACCAACCCCAGTACACAACTGGTATTTAATTTATTGATCCTGAAAGGATGAAAGGCAAAGTCAGCCTTGGTGGAATTTGAACTCAGAATGTAAAGACAGATGAAATGCCGCTAAGCATTTCGCCCGGCATGCTGACATTTCAGCCAGCTTGCTGCATTGAAACAATAATATATTCTTTTCTACTCTAGTAACAGGGCCTGAAATTTTGAGGGAGGGGCCTGTCGATTAGATCGACCCCAGTACACAATTTGTGCTTAATTTATTGACCCCAAAAGGATGTAAGGCAAAGTCGACCTCGGCAAAATTTGAACTTGTAACGTGAAGCCGAATGAAATGCCACTAAGCATATTGCTTGGTGTATTAACAATTCTGCCAGCTCACCAACTTAATAATAATAATAATAATAATAATAATAATAACCTTTCTACTGTAGGCACAAGGCCTGAAATATTGGGGAGAGGTCCAGTCGATTAGATCGATCCCAGTATGCACAAGGATGAAATGCAAAGTCAACCTTGGCGGATTTTGAACTCAGAACTGAGTGACGGGCGAAATACCACTAAGCATTTCATCCAGCATGCACTAATGATTCTACCAGTTCACCGCCTTATTTGATATTGATAATGATAATAATAATAGTAGTAGTAGTAGTAGTAGTAGTATAATAGTAGTAGTAGTAGTAATAATAGTAGTAGTAGTAGTGGTAGAAGAAGAAATAATAAGGATAATGATAATAGATTAATTCTGAATCTCCAATCTACAACCAGCTCTGAGATTTATTTGTAATAAAAAAAAAGTAAAAATCTTAGCATTGATCCTTTACCTAATCAATTAAGATGAAGATCAATAAATTACTTCAGCAGTTATCAATGTCTGGATATAATTCAGAAATAAAAACACAAAAGTAGCTTCCATTGTGTTTGAATCAAGGCTTTGCTTGATCAGATTTATTTCGGATAAAAGTTGCATTTGAAGATACAAGATTGATTTTTGTTTTTTCCATAAACATGTCTCTCAAAAAGAAATCACCTCAAGTCCTATATGAGAAGTTGGGCCCTTATTACATGCTTCAACCCTTTAGCATTTCAGATTATTCTCTCAAATGTAATGCCTTTTTATCCACATTATTTTGAATTAATCAAGCATTATCTCATAGTTTGATTTATTAAATTTTAAAAAATTTTTTCTTAATTAAAAACTGGGATTCATAATTGTTATATATTAATTGTATATAAATAAACTTCACTCACTTTGAAAATGAACAGATAAACCATCCCCTTCTCCTTAAAATTGCAGGCCTTGTGCCGAAATACAAAATTATTATTATTATTATTATCATCATCATCATCATCATCATCATCATCATCATCATCATCATCATTATTATTATTATTATTATGTCTTCAATGGCCAGTTGAAGTTGTTTGCCACTAAGCATTCTGGAGTAAAGATTTTTTTCCAACATAACATGGTGGTCCTGGTTTAGGACGAATGTTGCTGTAATTTAGCCCCAGGAGACATTGTCTCCAGCTGGCTATATGACACGATCTATATGACAGGGGAATTTAATCCCCCACCATTCAGCTCAAAACAATATCTGCGTATCATGATTTCCAGGTTATTTCCCTTCATCAGCTCAGAATAATTGTTCATCTAGAGGCGGCACTGCCGATTCCCGTTGGAAATATATACTTTTCAAAGTGACAACTAGTCACTGATTTATATTAGAAAATTACTATTTTTAAATCTCACAACGAGAGATATTCATCAAAAGTACTTTGGAGTAAAGATTGTTTGCCAACATAACATGGCAGTCCTGGTTTAGGATGAATGTTACTGTAATTTAGTCCCTGGAAACATCGTCTCCAGCTGGCTATACAACACGATCTGTGTCCTTCAAAACAATATCTGTGTATCATGATTTCCAGGTTATTTCCCTTCATCAGCACAGAATAATTGTTCGACTAGAGATTTAAAAATGGTAATTTTCTAACTAAGCATTCTGCTTGAAATGCAAACAGTTCTGCCAGCTTACTGCTTCATAGCAGACTTAAAAAATGGAATAAGTCTTGGGGTCAAATTGTTTGACGAAACCCTTCCAGGCAGTGCTCCAGCATGACCACAATCTAAGGACTGAAACAAGTAAAAGATACAAGACACAGCAGAACAATTCCTCGAACCTTCTCCTCAACAAAATAATTTATAGATTTGATAAATAAGTCATAATATTACCAAATAATTAAAAAGATGTAGGCGGGCAGAAGACATCTTCAAAAATTTCTTGAGCAAACAAATGCATTATTTAAAAACTGACATTTTCTATTAAACTGCTTCATTTCAGATTCAAGCACAATTTCAAATCCTAATACTTAGAATTCAACTTACATATTTGTTATTCACTGATCCATAAAGCACTCATGAATATCATTTAAATGTATATGTAGCTTTCACAAGTCATTTGGCATTTCAAATTGTTCTTTCTTCCCCACAACCAGTATTATTATTATCATCATCATCATTATTATTATTATTATTATCATTATTATTATCATTATTATTATGACGATGATGACGATGTCATAATAATAATAATGATAATAATAATACTGCCGTTGTCATCTCCTCCTCCCCCTCCCCCTCCTCCTCATGAGCATTAAGTAGCGGAGTTGTTCAAAGCACCTATAAAATCACACTGTGGTATTTCTTCTGAGTCTTTACAAAGTAAGTTCAAATCTCACCCGTTCATACAAATGGTATTATTTCCTTGGCTACATCTCCATAAAAAATCTGTCCCATCTGTGGGGAGTTGTTACTTTGTTTGGAAAGAAACATGGGTTTGTCACAAGAAAGGCATCCAGCTACAGAAAATTCTGCCCTGGTAAAGACTCATCTGACTAGGGCAAGTATGGAAAAGTATAGATGTAGGAGTGGCTGTGTGGTAAGTAGCTTGCTTACCAACCACGTGGTTCTGGGTTCAGTCCCACTGTGTGGTACCTTGGGCAAGTGTCTTCTACTATAGCCTCGGGTTGACTAAAGCTTTGTGAGTGGATTTGGTAAGCAGAAACTGAAAGAAGCCCGTCGTATATATGTATATATATATGTGTGTGTATATGTTTGTGTGTCTGTGTTTGTCCCCCCAACATCGCTTGACAACCGATGCTGGTGTGTTTACATCACCGTAACTTAGGTGTTCAGCAAAAGAGACCGATAGAATAAGTACTAGGCTTACAAAGAATAAGTTCTGGGGTCGATTTGCTCGACTAAAGGCAGTGCTCCAGCATGGCCACAGTCAAATGACTGAAACAAGTCAAAAAGAGTAAAAAAAAAAAGTATCCTCATTTTAAACAATACATCGTCAGTGATAATTGTAATGATCCTTTCTCTTATAGGGACAAGGCCTGAAATTTGGATAGACAGGGTCAGTTAATTAGATCAATCCCAGTATCTGATTAGTATTTATTTCATTGACCCCAAAAGGATAAGAGGTAAAGTCGACTGTGGTAGAATTTAAACTCATGACATATAAAAATTAGGTTGGGGAGAAATTTGGTGCGCCGTATTAAAATAATGTCTTTTTATATATTTTTGTGGTGTGTGGTTCATTCAGTTCATTATTTTAACATGGCACATGAACTTTTTCCTCAACCTAGTAATATAAAATAGGAGCATTCCATTGGTTACATCGATGAGGGTCCCAGCTGATATGATGTATGGAACAGCTTGCTCGTGAAATTAACGAGCAAGCTGTTCCAACATCAGTTGTCAAGCAGGAATAGGGGACAAAGACAGATGCAAAGGTGCACACACACATATATGTATGTATATATGTGTGTGTGTGTGTGTGTAAAAACATATACAAGCTTCTTTCAGTTTCCATCTACCACATCCACTCACAAAGTTTTGGTCAGCCCAACGCTCTAGTAGAAGACACCCAAAGTGTCATACAGTAGGACTGAATCCTAGACCATGTGGTTGGGAAGGAAGATTCTTGCCACACAGCCACATAGGTGCAGGCATGGCCATTACTTCAACTTTTCTCCTGGCATCAATAAAAGTAGCAGCAAAGAACTGGAGTCAATAGAATCGAATATAACCTCTCTCCAGAATCTGTGCTACTTTGGTACTGTGCCCCCATAGGATGAATTTATTTGCAATTTTATTTCGCTCTGTTTTTCTTGAGTAGTTATTCAATAAGAACCAATATAATAGATTCTTTATTAAACAACATGCAATAAGTAGTTCTTGCTTCATAACCTCACAGCCATCGTGTCTTCAGTGGGTCTTTGTGATTTGGTACCCACTCAAAACAAAAAAAAAAAAGAAAAAGAAAAGGAAAAAAGAAAAACAACAAATTCATTTCACACAGATTTAGTTGGAAGTAATAAAATTTTGTGGACATGGCACCGAAAATATATGTTTTAATTTTGGTCATTTGTTACATTGTTTTATATCGAGGAACAACCAAAGAGAATCTATTTATACATATATATATACATACATATATATATATACACACACACATATATATATATATATATATACATTTATATATACATATATATATATATACATGCATATACATATATAAATATATATATATATGTATATATATATATATACATATATATACATATATATATATACACATGTATATACATACATATATATATATGTACATATATATATATTTACATATACATATATATACACATGTATATACATACATATATATATATGTACATATATATATTTACATATACATATATATACACATGTATATACATACATATATATATATGTACATATATATATATTTACATATATATATATACATATATATACACATACATATATATACATGTATGCACATATATATATACACACATATATATACACATATATACATACATACACACACACACATACACACACACACACACACATATATATATATATATATACATATAAATGAATAAATGCAATATGAGATGGAATTCTTCAAAAAGATATTTGTGTCTGAGGAAGAAATAATTCCAAATCCGCAGTGGTGTAAGTAGTGCCACCAAACATAGTAACATGACATGCGGTTCTTGCAATAATCGCTTCCAGGGAATCTATTGTTAGAAAGCCCTCCTGACAATCGGGAATATAATAACTGGCACTTTGCTGTTGAGTGGACAATTTTAGAAATAGCATTCAGCTGGAAAAATACTTGTGTTTACAATGCATTCTGTGAGTCTTATTTTAGAGAATTAATTGAGCAGGCCCTGACAGGAAGAGAACATGGATTATAATATTGTTAACCATTTTAATGCCAAGCCATCTGAGACGGCTTCTGTTTTAACCCTAAACATTTACTAGTGTTTGTTATTTAAATTTTTTCCTGGGTGGGTCATTAACTCTTTAGTATTTAAACCAGCTAAATCCAACCAATATATTCTACCTGGCTTCACAAGTCTTCTGAAGCTGGCAGAAATGTTAGCATGCCGGGCGAAATGCTGAGCGGTATTTCGTCTGTCTTTATGTTCTGAGTTCAAATTCTGCCAAGGTTGACTTTGCCTTTCAAACTTTCAAGGCCGATACATTAATTATCAGTTGCATACTGGGGTCGATCTAATCGACTGGACTCCTCCTCCAAAATTTTGGACCTTTTGCCTAGAGTAGAAAAGAATATATTCTACCTGTTTTTATGTTCAAACATTCCAGATCCAGGCTTTCACACCTAACATACAATGTCATTCTAAAAATTAACAATTTCATCATCAAAGTCTTAAAGCTATGAGATAATGCATGATTAATTGAAAATAATGTGAATAAATAGGCGCAGGAGTGGCTGTGTGGTAAGTAGTTTGCCTACCAACCACATGGTTCCGGGTTCAGTCCCACTGCGTGGCACCTTGGGCAAGTGTCTCCTACTATAGCCTCAGGCCGACCAAAGCCTTGTGAGTGGATTTGGTAGACGGAAACTGAAAGAAGCCCGTCGTATATATGTATATATATAGATATGTGCGTGTATGTTTGTGTGTCTGTGTTTGTCTCTCTAGCATTGCTTGACAACTGATGCTGGTGTGTTTACATCCCCGTTACTTAGCGGTTCGGCAAAAGAGACCGATAGAATAAGTACTGGGCTTACAAAGAATAAGTCCCGGGGTCGAGTTGCTCGACTAAAGGTGGTGCTCCAGCATGGCCGCAGTCAAATGACTGAAACAAGTAAAAGAGTAAAAGAGAGTAAATAACTGAGGAAGAGGCAGACCCAGGAAGACGAGGTGGTGAAGCATGATCTCCAACGTTGGGCCTCTTGAAGGCAATGACAAGTGACTGAGACCTTTGGTGATATGCTGTGCTTGAGAAGACCCGTCAAGCCAAGTGAAATCATGGCCGATGTCAGTGTCATGTAACTGGCACCCATGCTGGTGGCACGTAAAAGCACCCATTACACCCTTGGAGTAGTTGGTGCTAGGAAGGGCATCCAACCATAGAAACCAAGCCAAATCAGACTGGAGCCTGGTGCAGCTCTCTGGTTTACCAGTTCCAGTCAAACTGTCTAACCCATACCAGCGGAATTTGAATTCAAAGCATAGCAATAGTAATAATAACAAGAGCACTCAGAGAGTGCAAACCTCCATGAATGCAATACCAACGTTCTCTCAACGATTAGTCAGGGATAATTTTTAAAATGAGAATATCTGAAATGAACTCAACTGCTCTCACAAATGAAAATGCTAAAAATGAAACTCAGCACTCTCAAAAGTTAAGTAAAAAAAACAGAAAAATAATCCAGAATCCTTGTCCGGTACCGGATTGATTCCAAAATCTAATCAGTTTGTGCCAGTCACAAGGCCAAACATCCCTGAAAGTTTCATCTGAATCCATCCAGCGGTTCTTGGGAAATCTTGTCCACGGACAAACAAGCAAATTAAATTGACTGGAAACAATACTTCTGCCTTTGCTAAGGCAGAGATAATAATAATAATAATAAAATAATAATAATAATAATGCTACCACCACAACCACCACCAACAACAACAACAACAATAACAATGGTGTACACCCAAAAAATAAAATGAAAGTAAAAGTACTTGAGAGTAAAAGTACACTTCAATGTTATTGCCAACCAGTCACCTGTAATCTGTTTTACTCAGGTACATATTTGTTGTTATATCTTGTATTATATTTGTCTTCTCTTTGTTTTATAAGTGCTTTATACAAAGGTTGTTGAAAAATCTCTGGCCTTAAGGGTATCATGAAAAACCTCGTTGGAGGCTCGACCTTCTAAGTTCTTTTATCAGACTTAAAAAAACTGAAGGACCACTGCAATAAGTGTGTAAATCTGAGAGGGGAATGAATATGTTCAATAAAATCATAATTAATTGATCCTCCAGTATTTTCTTTTACCCAATGCCAGTAACTTTTCAGCACCCCTTCTGATATATATATATATTCACACAGACATATGCGTCTGAGCAAAGTGGGTTGAGAGAGTAGATGTTTATGCATTTGTTTACAGCTGTTTCATAATCTTGTTAGTTATATAATAGATATATATATCTATTTAGTTCTTGTCGCTTTTTTAAATTACTTCCTCCCTAACCATTCCTATATTTTTGTTTCCAATTGTTGGTCCTGTGTCTTAAATTGTCTTGATATCAGAAGCTGTATTATTAATACAAATGTATGTGCATGTGTGTGTGTGTATGTGTGTTGGGGGGATGGTAGTGCAACAGCAATATGCATTTGTTTATTGATAAAACTGTTTAGATGCACACGTTTAGCATACATGCTCAAAGCATTATTTGATGTTTTTTGTTGTTTTTTTCATAAATCTTCTTTGGTGGGGGTAGGGGCTCCTGTAGTTGCTGTTGATTTATTGGGAGTGGTCCATTATTTATTTTTTGCCTGTAGTTGGTTGAGGAGGGGACGTTGCAGGGGAGGGGACGGGTGAGAGAGAATGAAGTGTCTGTTTTTTTTGTTGTTTTTTTATTTTCTATTATTATCGTTATTATTATTATTATTATTATTATTATTATCAGTATTATTATTATTATTATTATTATTATTATTATTATTGTTATTATTATTATTATTTTTGGGTTTTTGAATTTGAGATTATTCGTTCATGTTTATTTAGGCGTCGTAGCGAAACCAATTTCAGATTGCATTAAAGTAATGTAAAATTTTCCACAGAATAATATTATATTACAAAACGTAAGTAAACTAAACAGGTTGAAAAATAGCAAAACAAAAAAAAACAAAAAACCCCACAAAAACAAAAACGTACATACATTAATATAAACAACAACAACAAAAACAACAACAGCAGCAGTAGTAACATAGATATAAACAAACCCATACAAAAGCAATATAAAACACAAGAAAAATAAACGACCAAAATATGGATATTAAGAGATAGAATTATTATATTTAAGGGG
>NC_043017.1:21355104-21400104 GCF_006345805.1 Octopus sinensis | reverse complement strand
ATTTTAGCCTTTATAGGTATTTTAATATGTTGCAACTTTTGATGAAATTTTTTTCTGAAAAAATTTTATCGTATATTAGTAGTATATATACGTGAAGAAAATGGATGTAAATAACGAGAAATTTGTTGTTTTCACTGGTATGTCTTTAATTTAATTAATTAACAAAGAAGAAAGTAGCATTTACGATTGTTTCAATTTACTAGTTTTAGTAAACGTCTTCAGAATGCGGAAAATAAATTAATACATCGGTAATGGTAATAAAGTCAAATTTTGTTAGTCTTACATTATATTATGTTCTTAAGTTGATTATTCTGCTGGGGAGTGGATTTCATTGTAGTAGATTGGTTAGTTTATGGTTCCGCTGGGAAATTAAAGTGGGGTGTACAATGGGTATAAGAGGAATTAGGTGTTGTGTGTAAGAGAGAATACTGTGCTGGTTTGGTCTGGTGATGTGTATGGGTGAGGCCAACAGTGTAGAGAAGTGCTGAGCTATAAGTGTGGAGGGTGCCTATTGAAGGGGTAGACCCAGGAGATGTGGGATGAAGTGGTGAGAAAGATCTTCCGATGCTGGGCCTCATGGTGGAAATGACAAGGGATTGAAAGATGTGGCAGTTTGCTACACTTGAGAGGATACGTCATGCTAAGTAAAATCACTGTATTCCAAACATACAGGCTTGTCCTTTCGGGTGTCAGTGGCACATAAATGGCACCTGTGCCAGTGTCACATAAAAATTGCTGGTGCTGCTGGTGGCACATAAGAAGCACCCAGCACACTCGGTTAAGTGGTTGGTGTTAGGAAGGCATGCACCCACAGAAACCATGCCACAACAGACAATTGGTGTCTGGGAGGTCCCTGCTAATCAGCTTCCTGTCAAACTGTCCGACCCATACCAGCATGGAAACCTGACATTAAATGATGTTGATGATTATATATACAACAAAAATACATATATGGAGAAATTCATCTCTTTAATTATAGAATTCATCTTACACTGCCAACAATTGTTTCTGTTCTATAACTATATTAAGATACAAAAAATATCATTGAACTTAATATCTCCAGAAATACATGTTAGCACAATACACGTGTTTTTGTTGCATAATACTTTGAATTTACCAAAATTCTTCCAAAGGATATTTGAATCAACTCGTCAAACACAGGGAATTACTTTGGATGTGTATTCTACATGCATTTATTGGTGTTTGATTGTTGGGTATAATTAACCAAATTCAATTTAAAAACTGAGATATTTGCCTGGATCTTTTAATCCCTTTTTATTCTTCTTATTCATCATCATCATCATCAGCATTTAACGTCTGCCTTCCATACAGGCATGGGCTGGATGGTTTGACTGAGAACTGGCAAGCCGGGAGGCTGCAACCAGTTTCTAATCTGGTTTAGCAAGTTTATATATATATCTATATATATATATATATATATATATATATTATATATACATACTATATATATATATATATATATAGATATATACATACATACATATATATAATATATACTATATATATATATATATACATACATACATATATTATATATATATATATTATATAACATACTACATATATATATATATATCTATAAAACAATTGCAGCGTAACGTATCTATAATGACTCCTGGAAACAGCTGTAAGCCAATTTACTCCTATAAAGGATGAATATGTAATGGCTATTAATTATACTTGGTTTTTATATATATATTATATATATATAAGAGAGAGAGAGAGAGAAGAGAAGGAAGATGGGAAAGAAAGGAAAACTGACAGAGAAAGAGAGAAGCAATGAGATAGGCAGAGAGAGAGAGAGAATAAGAGAGAGAAATCAGGAAATAACCTAGTTTTTCTGATTTACTTCTCTACAGTTGTTGATGCAATTTTATGTGCAACAGTATGCTACATGTGCATGTAATTGAATGGGATTGTTTTCTTCTTCATTTACTAGTTTGAATCAGTGAAACATGTCAACACCAGGGAAACATTCTGCTCTAAGGACACGTTTTTGTTTGTATTGAACCCAATATATTTTTTATCACCTTCCTACAACACACTGTTAACAAACCAGTAATTAATTTAATTAAACTAAATGCCATCAGCATGGACACATTAAAGCTCAGATGTGTGGCAACTGACTTGGTAGACACCCACAAGAGTATCCACCCTCTTTCCAACCACAACCTTGGGCACCTTTTTGAATTCCATACGTCTAACACTCATGGACATGCTTACAGAATCAAAAATCAACACGACATCTATAACTTTCAGGAACATTTTTTTACGCTCAAAATTGTTGGAGCATGGAATAAACTATGCCCATCATAGTCTAAACATAGAGAGGAAAAACAAAGACAGACAAAGAGATTAAGTCGATTAAATCAACCCCAGTGCATAACTGGTACTTATTTAATCGACCCCAAGAGGATGAAAGGGAAAGTCGACCTCAGCGGAATTTGAACTCAGAACATAACGGCAGATGAAATACCTATTTCTTTATTACCCACAAGGGGCTAAACATAGAGGGGACAAACAAGGACAGACATAGGTATTAAGTCGATTACATCGACCCCAGTGCGTAACTGGTACTTAATTTATCGACCCGAAAGGATGAAACGCAAAGTCGACCTCGGTGGAATTTGAACTCACAACGTAACGCAGACGAAATACCGCTAAGCATTTCACCTACATGCTAACGATCCTGCCTCTCCTAACATATTGTTATATTGTTATGCATGCAATCAAATCAACAATCCTTGAAGAAAAAAAAAACATACACTCTCCCACCTGAAAAAAAAATATCAAGCAATTTTGTCATAAATTTCAATATCAAATGCAGAAATTATTGAAAGAATCATAAAATCAAATTGAAATTCTTCCTCACATATATGGTAAACAGTTCCAAACACTTAAGTTGAAATGTTTTCCATTTATACCATTCTTTGTTTTTTTTGTTTTTGTTTTTGTTTTTTTTTGTTATTTTCTTTCTGATGTTTCATATTTTTATGATAAATCATAAATTGTTTATAACTGATAGAATCCATAAATTTACATAAATTTTGAGTTGATGGATTTCATAGTATGTTGTCACTAAATCATTATTCTCTGAACACTTGGCAACATGCAACATACATCATCATGATGTATTTACTAAACTTCCAATAACATTCTGTAACTCAAGTGCTGTTTCAATTCCAGAAATGTTATTCCTAAAGGGGGTTCTAAGATATTTCTCACTGTTGCACTAGACTGCCTCATTGCATTGTTACGGAATCAGATCCTGTTTTCTAGTTCAGTGTTTCTCAAACTATCTGATGTGGCATACCAGCAGTTCCCACCACCAGGGACCATTAATATTTCTTAGCAGTATTAATTTATACCAGAAACAATATATATAACGAAGCAGTGGCTTGTTGCCAACATACTGTAGCAGTCACGGGAAACGGAAGAATGCTACTGCTATTTAGCCCCCCAAACACCGTTTCTAGTTGGCTATGCAACACAAGCATTCTATGCCCTTAAGTTTTCAAACAGGGGAGATAAGCACCTCCACCCAACAAAGCCAACAGCCAGACACTAGTTTCTGGTAAATTCCCTTCATCAGTCTGGAGTAGCTTGGCCTTATAATGAATATAATAAAAGTTGGTGAGTACCAAGCTCCACCAGTCAACTGCTGTGCATAAGGTGAAATTACTGAAATTATGCTATCGTTTCTTTTTTTCTGGAAACTCACTGTGTACTGGTGCCTGATGGTTGACGGACTGGCGCCAGTCTGCAGACCACCCTTTGAGTAGCACTGGTCTAGTTGACCCAGCCAGAGTTGGTCAAGTTCTAGTTTGCATCTCAGTAGCAGCAGCAAACCACTGCTTGGCCTCTCTTTATATTATATCACCAAGTAATGTTGCTTGTTTGCTTTTATTCTGTGATTTCAAGGTGAGAATGCACACACACACGCATACACACAAAAACACATACACATGCAAAAACACCCACATGCACATAAACACGCAAATGCATAAACACACATACACACGAATATACACAGACGCACGAACACAGATGCACAAAAAACACACACACATAAAAAACTCACACAAACACACATTCACACACACATAAACACTCGCACAAACACACTCACACACATAAACACACACACACACACAAACACACTCACACACCCATAAACACACAGACACATATGAACACACATACACACACACACATCTCAGCATTTAAGGTCTCTATTTCTATCTAGCATGCGTTTGATGGTTTCACCGGATTCATCAACCTGAAGCTGCATTGGTCTATAAGCATTTACCTTTTACTTGTTCCAGTCATTTGATTGTGGCCATGCAGGAGCAGCACCTTTAGTCGAACAAATCGAGCCCAGGGCTTATTCTTAGTAAGCCTAGTACTTATTCTATCGCTCTCTTTTGCTGAACCTCTTAGTCATGGGGACATAAACACACCAACATTGGATGTCAATCGATGGTGGGAGGACAACGATATACACACACAAACACACAACACACATACACACACACAACACACACACACACACAACACACTCACACACCCATAAACACACAGACACATATGAACACACATACACACACACACATCTCAGCATTTAAGGTCTCTATTCTATCCTAGCATGCGTTTGATGGTTTCACCGGATTCAATCAACCTGAAGGCTGCATTGGTCTATAAGCATTTACCTTTTACTTGTTCCAGTCATTTGATTGTGGCCATGCAGGAGCAGCACCTTTAGTCGAACAAATCGAGCCCAGGGCTTATTCTTAGTAAGCCTAGTACTTATTCTATCGCTCTCTTTTGCTGAACCTCTTAGTCATGGGGACATAAACACACCAACATTGGATGTCAATCGATGGTGGGAGGACAACGATATATACACACACACACACACACACATACACACACACACACACACACACACACACACACACATATATCTGACAGGCTTCTTTCAGTTTCCGCCTGCCAAATCCACCCACATAGCTTTGGTCAGCCCGAAGCTAGAATAGAAGACACTTGCTCAAGGTGCCACACAGTGGGACTGAACCTGGAACCATGTGGTTTGGAAGCAAGCTTCTTACACACAGCAATGCTGTGCCTATATTTATTTTTCTCTCATTTTTTGTAAAGCCTGGTACTTACTCTATTGGTCTCTTTTGCGGAACTGCTAAGCTACAGGGACATAAACACACCAACATTGGTTGTCAAGTGGTAGTGCAGAGAGACACATACACAAAGACACACACACACACACACATGAGTGGCTCCTTTTCAGTTTTTATGCACCAAATCCACTCACAAGGCTTTGGTTGACCAGAGGCTACAGTAACACGCATATACACATGCCAAAGGCACCATGCAGTGGAACTGAACCCACGACCATGTGCTTCATCAGCGAAAACAAACTTACCACACTGCTACGCCTGCCCCTACATCTCAACGTGCAAATTAAACTGAAGCAGGCAAGCATGAGTGCTGATCTGTATATGAAACACTGACGCTGGAATCAAAACATGCGCATTTCTATGAGGCATAACACAGTTGACACGTTAATATATAAATAAATATTGTGACAGGTTTCAGCTTTAACACTTAATCTCTGTTTATATTAAGATCTCGATATGTAAATGATTTATGCCCTGTGATTAGAATGATGACAATTGAGCTCACGGGAATCTAGAATGGTCAATCAAGGTATTTAGATTTCTCTATTATTTAGCAATTTTATAGAAATCTTGGTGCTGGTATTCCCAGATGCATAAATCCCCCAAATGTTTGTGTGTGCATGTGGGTTATATATATATATATATATATATATATATTTGCATATGCACATATTGCATAATCTATGTGTATATATATATATATAATATATACACATACATACACACATAATATACGCACATACATTTACATACATGGATGTGGATATATATATATATATATATATATATATATATATATATATATCTGTAAATATATAAATTTATATTTTTTCATTTATATATGCATGCCTCTGTGTGTGTGTGTCTGTGAGTATATATATATATATATATATATATATATATTATATATTTATATATGTATATATATATAATATATATATATATTAACGCACACATGCATGTGAATATATACACACATACATATATATGTCTGTAAATATATAATTTCATATATATTTCATTTATATATGTGTGCCTCTGTGTGTGTGTACACACACACACACACACATATATACATATACACACACACACACATATATACACATATATATGTATGTATACACAAGTATATGTATGTGTGCTGCAATGGAAGTGACAGAAGACATCAGACCGTTCAGTTTCTAAGAAAACCTAAATTATCAACAGACTGGAATCGATAATGTTTGCTTCATGCTTCATGCTTGACGACGCAGGATTTTCTTAATTCTAGACTGAGGAACTAAATTATAGCCGACCGAAATTACCAGAAAGCACCGCCAGTTAGCCAGTCCGTCAATCAGCCAGTCGAGAGATGGAAGAGGCAAGAAGTGAATAAGCACAGCTAATGAAGATTAAGAGTTACGGTGTGGCGGAGCCTTAAGCAATGATGGAAGAGGATGTGTGTGTGTTTATGTGTATGTGTGTGTATGTGTGTTTGCGTGTGTTTGTGTGTGTATATATGTGTGTGTGTTTGTGTGTGTATATATGTGTGTGTGTTTGTGTGTGTATATATGTGTATGTGTTTGTGTGTGTATATATGTGTGTTTGTGTGTGTATATATGTGTGTGTGTTTGTGTGTGTATATATGTGTGTGTGTTTGTGTGTGTATATATGTGTGTGTGTTTGTGTGTGTATATATGTGTGTGTGTGTTTGTGTGTGTATATATGTGTATGTGTTTGTGTGTGTATATATGTGTGTTTGTGTGTGTATATATGTGTGTGTGTGTTTGTGTGTGTATATATGTGTGTGTGTTTGTGTGTGTATATATGCGTGTGTGTTTATGTGTGTGTATATATGTGTGTGTGTTTGTGTGTGCATGTATGTGTTTGTGTGTCTGTATGCATATTTGTGCATATGTGTGTGTGTTTATGTGTGTATGTATGTGTATGTGCGTGTATGTGTCTATGTGTATGTATATGTGTCGGTTTCTATGCATATACATACATACACATATATATATGGGTGTGTGTGTGTGTGTATGCATATATAGTCATCTACTTATTCTACTTAATATAAATAACTGCTTCTGTTGCATATAACAGATAGTTATGTTTGTGTGTGTGTGTGTGTGTGTGTGTGTACCGGGTGCGTCTGTATTATGCAAAAATGAAAATAACACTGACATCTCATTTTAACAGATATAATTACCAAAATTACATAAAAATATCTTGAAATACTAAAGAGTAAATTTATTCAATAAAATCGTCATTGGCTTCAACCACAGCCTCTAGACGACTTTGAAATCTCCTGCAACTCTTCTGGAGGGTCTCTTTGTTTCAGTTGGTGAATACTGCTATAATCCATGCCTTCAGTTCATTTTTGGTTGTTACAAGGAATTTTATTGGTCTCTTGCTCAACTGTGCCCCACACATAATAATGAAGAGGGTTGCAGTCTGGAGAATTAGGTGGCCAGATGTTAGGGATGATGTGGTTGCTGAAATTGTCTGACAGTCATGACTGGGTTCTCCTGCTTGTGTGGCTTGGTGCAGAGTCCTGTTGCCAGACATAGGGTCTTCCAGCAGCCACCCTCTTGACCCAGGGCAGCACTACCTTCTCCGGGCACTTGATGTAAGCAGCCGTGTTGAGTGTTAGACTGTGTGGGAAGATGAATGGAGGCATAACATTGCCATCACTAGTGATCACTGCAAACACCATGATGTTGACTGGATGTTTGATTTTTATCACTCTCAGTACATGTCCTCAGATTACACTGTCCTCTGATGGACACCCAAAGGTTCAGAAATATTCATATTGGAGCCTCCAATGTGAATGCCAAGCAGTACAGCATGTTGTTTCTAAATTTCTGGCAGGGTGAATTGTGTCACATTGCTGTTTATCTCACAGACGGTGCCCAACTGACCCTACTATTCTGTGTAGTTGAGAAAATCAAAAACAAACAATGCACAAACACGAAATCAAAGATATAAAATGGTGACATTTTACCCATCGCATCTTGTATGTATATACATGTGTGTATATATATATATATATATATATATATATATATATCTATATATATATATATATATATATATATTATATATATATATATATATATATCAAAAATAAGGGTGAAAAAATTGGATATTAATTTAATAACATCAAGTTAACACCAAGTGGTTTAGCACATAAAAACTGGGATACAGTAAAAATTAGTACACAAATATAAGAGAGGGTCCACTATGTGGATGCTCTTGTGCTAAAAATAGATCCGCAATGGTCTCAACCACCAAGAATTGTTCCCAAGGAGAATTAGCATTCTCCTGGGAACAATTCTTGGTGGTTGAGACCATTGCGGATCTATTTTTAGTGCAAGAGTGTCCTCTCTTATATTTGTATATATATATATATATAAAGAGAGAGAGGGAGAGACAGACAGACAGACACACATAAATATACTCCTATACATATATACATAATATATACATATGCATATGAGTGTATATATATGTGTAATGCAAATACATGCAAAAATGATAGAGATAGGGATAAAGGCAGCTCATGCAAGAAAATGAAGGAAATATTATACATATGTATTCACATGCGTACATACGTGTATATACATATGTCTGTATGTAAAATGAAGTGTATCAATAGGAGAGGTTGATTAAGTACATTGGTCTGGAGTTATTTCAAGCCGGTGCATGTCTGCTGCAGAACAATGCTATGTTCTGTAGCTGTCTTTTAGAATGCTGGAAATGCGATGATAATTTCATTGATTTTCTCTTGGAATATCATTTGGCATAATTCTTCATTCCCAAAACCACCACCGCCATCACCGCCACCATCACCACCAGGAACATCGAAGATAAAACATGAGTCTGGAAATTCTTATTATTATGGCAAGAGTCTTTCACCCTTTTGTTACCATTTTTCTTTTGAAATGTGCTGCTGTTGTTTCAATTAATTTTTAAAATAATGAAGAATTTAGTAAAATAACTCTGTTTAATCTGGTTTTTGGAACATAAATTAACATGAAAAGTTTGATGGAATTTATTCATTTAGATCGTTTTAAAACAGGAAATTTCTATCATAAAACTAGTGGAAGTTCCAGGAAGTTGGTATCAAAAGAATTAATAAAATTAGAAGTTGGCAAGCAGGGAAACGGAAAGTCTGGTTCAAATGTTTGCCATTCTCTAAATGGAAGAGAAGATTTTGCTTAAAATCTCTCACTTTAAATATTTTGATACCGTCCTGCCTCAAACTGCTTCTGATTCTCTGATAGAAATTCATTGTTTTAAAGTATTCTAAATTAAAACTTCCATCAAAATTTCTTGCTTCTCAATTTCATGCTTCCCAACTACATGGTTCTGGGTTCAATCCCAATGCATGGCATCTTGGGCAAGTGTTTACTACTATAGCATTGGGCCGACCAACGCCATGCAAGTGGATTTGGTAGATGGAAACTGAACGAAGCATGTTGTGTGTGCATGTGTGTATGTGTGTTTGTCCCCCCCCCCCATCACTGCTTGACAACCAGTGTTGGTGTGTTTACATCCCTGTAACTTAACAGTTCTGCAAAAGAGCCTAATAGAATAAATTCTAGACTTAAAAAAGTCCTGGAGTCGATTTGTTCTACTAAAACCCCTCAATGTGATACTCCAGCATGGCCACAGTCAAATGACTGAATCAAATAAAAGAATAAAAGAATTAGTATTCCAGATACTAGATTAATAATAACAAAATTATTTCAATAAATTCTTCATTATTTTCAAAGTTAATTAAAACAAAGAATATTTCAACATAAATACGGTAACAAAAGGGTTAACTACTTCGTTATATTATTGCCATTGAAATTCACTGCCTTTATTTCAATAAATTTGGAAAACAATGAGGAATTTACTAATCTGACTTTGTCATTATTAATCTGGGATTTGGAATATAAATTAACAAGAATTTTTGATGGACAGTTTTAATTCAGAACACTTTAAAACAAGGAAATTGTGTCATGGAACCTGTGGTGATTCCAAGTATGTTGATATCAAAAGGCTTAAGCAAATGACAGTTTAATTCTCAGCCAAAATAAAATGTATATTCAGCTAGACTCATTAACCGTTGGATTACTCTCTCAAATGTAATACTTATTTATGCGCATTGGTATGACTTAACCATTTAATCACGCATTATCTTGTAGCTCTGAGATTTCAATGATGTGGCCATTTATATTTTACAATGATATTGTTGGATTGGTGTAAGAGGCCCGATGTGGCCAGTTTGGACATAAAACTGGTAGAATCTTTGAGCCAGATCTGGCCAATTTACATGCTAAATGATTAACCGCAATCCTATCTTATTGGTGTCGCTCAACTTTTTTAAATAACCCCTATGTTAAAGAATACTAAAAATAATTCTTAGTTTCCCTGCCTTAAGAACAGTCTTATCTTTTTGAAATACAACTCTGGTAAAGGAAGAACTAACTGCTTTTTTTCTTTTACTGTTTTTACAAGCTGGATGAAGCAGTTCTTTTTAAGTGGTTCAGAACATAAGCAGTGACCCTAGCTTTTAGCACACTAGAGCCAGCCCTATTCATTTTTCAACGACATCTTCCAATTCTACTTCTGTTGTTCTGTTACCACTTTTTGCACAATGTATAAGAAGTGATGGCAGATTCTATGTATAATTCTTTTTAATTTTGACCCAAGGCCAATCACTTTGAAGGCAGGAGAACAAGCTGATTGTATCGACCCCAGTAAAACACTGCCACTTTATTTCATAGACCACAAAAGGATGATGGGCAAAATCAGTTTCAGCAGGATTTGAACTCATAATATAAAGATTTCTTGTAGAAATCCTGCTTCGTACTTTGGTCCCATACACTAATGATTCTGCTAGCTCACCACATTACAGGCATAAAAAACAGCTTTTTGGTGCAAGTGCAGTCAGTTGAAAACCCCGCTTACCAGATGCCAGTAGGTTTCAGGGTTCATCAAGGGAGACCATGCATCATTCAGCAGCCTCGCAATGCACCGGCCCCTACCTACTGTTGTGAGACCCCACCTACTCTTTTGACTGATAAGTTCATTTCAGGATCATCACCTCTCCAGCCAAGTTTCGTCATTCCTCTTTAGCCATATCCAAAAATCGTTTCTTAAGTTTCTTAATTCTGGTTCTCCAAATCTCTGCTCTTTCTCCTTACTTTGTGGAACTGGTTTCAGTAACTGTATCCTTTAGAAGAGAGCAAAGAATCGGGAACAGGGGGTGCAGGGAGTATACTTGCATCCCTCAATTTTGTTTTTATAGGGTGAGAGATTTGGGTTGAGAGTTTTGGGGTGGGAGTTTTGGGGTCTGAGTTTTGGGTGGTGAAAGCTTTGGAGTGGGAGTTTTGGGTGGTGAGAGTTTTGGGGTGGGAGTTTTGGGTGGTGAGAGTTTTGGGGTGGGAGTTTTGGGTGGTGAGAGTTTTGGGGTGGGAGTTTTGGGTGGTGAGAGTTTTGGGGTGGGAGTTTTGGGGTGAGAGTTTTGGGGTGGGAGTTTTGGGTGGTGAAAGTTTTGGGGTGGGAGTTTTGGGGGTGAGAGTTTTGGGGTCTGAGTTTTGGGTGGTGAGAGTTTTGGGGTGGGAGTTTTGGGTGGTGGGAGTTTTGGGGTGAGCAGTGAATACACTTTGAACATCCTGGGTTTGCAAATCTTATCAGCTTAGCAAATTTCATTTGTGCACCTATAGAAAGGAGTAGTGGTAGATGAACATTCTAATACAAGAATGGTTGGAGTGCATGACAGAAGCGCAGCCTCAACCAGAAAAAGATATTGGTATTAATATTAGTCTGAGATAGAAGAATTGTACTTTACTTAGGTTGATAAAATACTCTTGACAGAGAAGGCATTCATGTAACGATTCTGCTTTGATGTGTTGCCCTAATTTGAAATCAATAGAAATAACTAAATATATTCACACATACACACACACACACATATAGAGTCTCAAATATAAGGCAAATTTACATACATAGACATGCAGACAGATACATATATATATATATACAAACACCATCATACATGCATATATATAAATATGCCAATACATGTGAAAACAGCATATGTGTGTATATATACATGTGTGTGTGTGAGTGTTTTTATACATAAATGTGATGTGTATATATTTCTATATATGTGTGTGTTTGTATACATACACACACACATATGCATCAATATGAATATAAATACCCTCATATATTGCATATGCATATATATTCAAATACGTGTTTGTATCTCTCTCTCTCTCTAATATATATATATATATATATATGTTATATATATATATATACATAAATATATATATATATAATATATATGTTTATATATATATATGTAATATATATATATATGTTTATATATATATATATATATATATATATATATATATATATTATATATATAATATATATAATATATATATATATATATATTATATATATACATAATACATGTTGATATGTGGACATATGCACAAAAATATGTATTGAATATAAAACCTCCTTGTTCAGTGGTTTATCAAGTGGAAGACATTTTATAGTTTCTGCATCATTGAAGTAACATATGACATCTCCCTAATCTGTATACACATGTGAGTGTGTGTGTGTGTGTGGATATGATAAAGAGAGGAGAGAGAGCATGAGATACATTGTGAAACAGGTATTATATACTCACTATTGCTATAGTGCAACACATATTTATATATTCATGTTTATGTATATATGTGCATGTGTATGTATCTGTATTGGTATGTTTATGTATGTATATGTTATTGCTTTCTTTTCCTTGCTTCAGTCATTTGACTGTGGCCATGCGGGAGCACTGTCTTAAAGTGTTTTTAGTCGAATGAATCGAACCCTGGACTTCTTATTTTTCTAAGCCTAGTATTTATTCTATCGGTCCCTTTTGCCAAACTGCTAAGTTATGGGAATGTAAACACACCAACACTGGTTGTCAATTGGTGGTGGGGGACAAAAACAGACAGAAAGACACATTCATATATATATATATCATCATCATCATCATCATCATCATCATCATTTAACGTCCGCTTTCCATGCTAGCCTGGGTTGGACGATTTTGACTGTGGGCTGCGAACCAGATGGCTGCACCAGATGGCTGCACCAGACTCCAATCTGATCGAGCGAGGTCATTGCCATTACCGCCTGACTGGCCCCTGTGCCAGTGGCACGTAAGAAGCACCCACTACACTCTCGGAGTATATACATATGATGGGCTTCTTTCAGTTTCCATCTACTACCAAATCTACTCACAAGGCTTTAGTCAGCCCAAGACTATAGTAGATGATGCAATGTACCACACAATGGTACTGAACCCAGAACCAAGTGGTTGCAAAGCATATTTCTCTTACCACACAGTCATACCTGCACCTATATATGTATTCATACACTGAAGTTTATAATTCTTATGTCTGCATATGCACATACACACACACAAATACACACATACACACACACACACACACACCACACACACACACATATATATATATATATATATATATAGTTAATCCAAACATGTAAACAAAACAACGCGAGGACGTGGAACAAATATAGTATTATTGGACGCTCAGGAAGGAAGGGAAGAAAGAGGGCTTAACGTTTCGAGTGGAGCTCTTCGTCAGAAACATAGGAAAAGGAAAGATCCAGAGAAGGGAAGACAGAGGAAAGAAAATCGCCAACAGTACACACGCGGTCACATTTTGAAATATATATAATTATTAAAGAGGACAACAGACGTTAAGGCAAGGCAAACATCTCAAGTCATATACATTATTATTATTATTATTATTGGAAAAAAAATTTCAAGTCTTACAGCTGTTTCTGGTGTATCCCTGAATATTGGATATTCCGTCTTCAGAGACAAATAAGGAAAAATAGGGAAAATGAGAAGGGAATATATTAATGGAATGACAACATAGAGGAAGGGAGTAATGGAATGAGGAGAAGAGTGAGAAGAAAAAAGAAGCATAAAAGTTCATATATATATATCATCATCATTTAACATCCGCCTTCCATGCTGGCATGGGTTGAACTGCTTAGCAGGAACTGGAGGGGCAGAAGACTGCACAAGACTTTTGTATCTGTTTTGGCAAGTTTTTTACAGCTGGTTGCCCTTCCTAACACTAACCACTCAACAGAGTGGACTGAGTGTTTTTATCTGGTACCAGCAAAGGTGAAGTGAGTTTTGGAATGGTTTCTTTCAGCTGGAAGCCCTTCCGAATGCCAACCACTTCACAGTGTGGACGGGATGCTGGCAGGGTCACCAAGTAACTTGGAAGACAAAGAATTTTGAGAGGGGAGGGGGGCAGTGGGGAAGGGGACCTTGTGTCAGATGTGTATATATATTAATTATATAAAGATAATTAAATATAGAGATATTCTATTGACATTCAATAATTACAATATTACATGAAACACTATGAATATAATATACAACATAACATAATATTATATAAATAATTATAAAAACCATAAAAGGCCAATATAATATTATGTTATATATTATATTCATAGTAATTCATGGAATATTGTAATATAAATAAATTATTGAATGTCAATAGAATATCTCTAAATTTAATTTAACTTTATTATTGAATTATACAAATATTTATATGGTATCCAACAGAAGTAACAGAATTGAATGTTTAACACACCCCTTTGAAGGATTTCTTTTCCTCAGTTTGTTATTATTAATTATATATGTTAATTATTAACGATTGCATCAGTATTGATACCAAATGGTAATCTTTCTATCCAGTTTAACATGGATGTCTTGTCAGAACACTGAATATTGCCTTATAAGCCTCAGGAGATCCTCTCATTTTGGTGTCTGGTGCATAAAACACACTCGTCTGCTACAATCTTTGTGAGGGATTTTATGCACCAAGACATTAAGACATGAAGTGGGTTCAAAAACTGGTGTTTTGTGGAACTATGCAGACACATGCCTTCCTTGTATTATAAAATTGTGGATGGGATTAGCTGGAAAGAGAATCACAGAGGTGTTGATGAAGTGTCCATGCATACTCACAAGATGTGAGAAAGTGGGCATAAGAGAGAATAGGGGCAGTATGTATAATACACACATACATACACTCACACACGTGTGTATGTATAAGTGCATTTGTGTGCATGCATGCATATATATATATATATATATATATATATAAAGGGAAAGTTTACGAAAATAAACAAAAGACGAAAGCAGGTAGAGTACAAACAAACAAATGTATTAGTATAGCGCTCAGGAATAGAAAAAGTCTTTTACCTTTCGAGCCTACACTCTTCAACAGAAAGATACACGGAAAAAAACAAGGAGAGAAAACAAAATGCATGTAGGAGCTAACGATCTATCATGGCGTCCTGACTTCGGACAGTGGTCAGACGCAAGAGGGACAGTAGGGGAGATAACAGGGTCAAGTGACTTCCAATACGAAGGTGCCCCCAACACAAAGGTGTGTGTGTGTATAAGAGAGTGTGTATGTGTGTGTGAAAGAGGGCTAGTGGTCTGGACGTGTGTGTCTATGTATGTGTGGGTGTGGATGTATATATGCACATACAGGTCTTTATCTCTATGCACACATTCGCAGCTTTCAAACCAACATAGATTAACATGTTTGTCTCACTGAGTGTAAGATATAAACGGGGGGTGGGGTGAAGAAAATACGAAATATATGAAATAAGAAAATAACCAACATAAACACTCATGTACCACTCCTTATATATATAAGCTTGTAAGTATATATATATATATATATATATATATATATATATATATATTTGTATATCTATATATATATGTGTGTCTGTATATATATGCTTGTGCATATATATGTATATATATATATATATATATATATATACATATATATGCATACACACACACACACATATATATATGTGAATGTATGCTTCTCTCTGTGTGTATACACACATACATACATGTATATATACATATATGCATGTATGTGTGTGTGTGTGTATATATATATATATATATATATATATATATATATATATGTATATATGTATGTATGTATATATGTGTATACACACACATTTGTATTTATGGAAAAGTATTTTATGAAAATTAATTTTTAGTATTCCATTGCAAGTATGCTATTTGATGTAAACAACCATTTTATAAAACTAAATTGTTATGACGCCTCCCTCCTTTCCTGTTCTCTCCCCCTCCACAATCTCCCCCTCAGTATATCTCCACCCTTCTCCTACTCCTTTTCCTCCTTTTTATTTAAATCACCTTTATATTAATATATAAATATTTTTTTTACATTTTATCTTGACATTTATTTATTTAACTATTTTATTTTTGCAGTGGGTGTCTTCGAATGATTAGCTGTGACTGACTTATTACTATTATTGTTATTATTATTATCATCATTGTTGATGATTTTGTTGTTGTTGTTGTTGTTGTTGTTATTGTCAATATTTTATTATTTGTTACTATGTTATTATTGTTATTATTACTTTTTTAATTTTATCATGAAATTATGAAATTGACTTGTAAACATGTTAAATGGTTTTAAAATTCATTTTTGTCATAATAGAGACACCTGGATTTATTTAATGTAATCAACAATCACATTTATAATAATAATAATAATAATAACAATAATAATAATAATAATAATAATAATAATAAGAGTAATGGTAATAATAATAATAATAATAATAATAATAAGAGTAATGTTAATAATAATAATGCTAACAATCACGATTATAATAATGTTTATAACAAAGTTTCACACTACCAATAATAATAATGATAATAACAACGTTAATAATGTTAATAATAAAAAATTAATAATAATGCTAACAATAAAGATAATAATAATGTTAATAACTATATTGAGATAATATTATTAATAATAAAAAATTAGTAATAATGCTAACAATAGTATTATTAATAACAATGTTTCATACTACGAATAATAATAATAATAATAATAATAATAATAATAATATAATAATAATAATAAAAATGATGATGATAATGATATTTCATAATACCAATAATAATAATAATAATAATAATAATGATAATAATAGTAATAATAATAATCAGATAGTAAGGAGTTTATATAATGCACAGGAAAGCTTATATTTTTAAGGTGAAAGAGAACTTGAGGTTTGTAAAAATTAACTGGAAACTAAGGAAAAAAAAAAGAAGAAATTTCTTTCCCTGATAAACTGCATTACCCTTCTAATGCCTGGAGATGTTGTTTCACACTTTTAGTTTACATGAGATATCTGGAGATTAGGGTTTTGGGAAAATTTCATAATAATAATAATGGTTATGGTGAGAATGATGGTGATGACAATGATGCTGATGTGGATGAGGTTGATGATAATGTGGTTGATGATGATGACAAGGATAATGATAATAATAATGATGATGGAGATGAGGATGATACTACTAATAATGATATGGTTGATAATGATGATAATATAATAATAATAATAATAATAATAATAATAATAATAATAATAATAATACTATGGATAATAAAAATAGTAATAATTTGCTATTTCTAATATTATTTTAGTGTTTCATATTCTGTACAGCAACACACAATGGAAACACTAAAAGAAGACCAAAAACTGGAAAAACATACTTCTCCTCTCCACCCCACACCCACCCATCCAGTAACAAACCAGAACAGATTAGCTTAAAAAAACATTATCTTAAAATCCCAAACACCTTGAAAATAATGCTGTGCACACCTCAGCAACATACTGATGCACCTGGTGGTGCTGTTGGAATTTGCATGAAATTCCTGGAAATATGATGAGAACAGTGCTTTCTTTATTGGCCACAGGTGCCTCATACACACACATACACACACACAGACACATATACATATATATATAGATACACACACACATGCACACGCATATATATATATATATATATATATATACATACATATGTGGAGGTGCAATGGCCCAGTGGTTAGGGCAGCGGACTCGCGGTTGTAGGATCGCGGTTTCGATTCCTAGACCGGGCGTTGTGTGTGTTTATTGAGCAAAAACACCTACAGCTCCACGAGTCTCTGGCAGGGGGTGGTGGCGATCCTTGCTGTACTCTTTCGCCACAACTTTCTCCCACTCTTTCGTCTGTTGGCCTGCCCGCTTAGCCAGCAGGGTGGCGTCATTTGAAGGCTAAAACAATGCGAAGCGCATTGTGACCAGCGATGTGTAGCAACATCTGATAGCCTGGTTGGTCATGGTGGTGGTGATATATATAAATACACATACATATTCTGTTGTGTCTGGGGAGAGTCATTTTCTTTTAGTGTCTTATAATTTAACACACTCACTAGTAAAATTTCCACTCATTTACTTATTTATTTTTCTAAGATTTTCATTGCATCTTGCAACCTTTTCAATACTCATTGACTCTGTCCGTTATCTGAGTTGCATTCTTTTCGTTTCAAAGAGCCTGCTTTGTCCCTTTTGGAGTCATATTTATTCTACCCAAGGACTTTGAGAAGGGTTCTCTCTCTCTCTTTCTCTCTCTTTGGCACTCCGTCAAACATGTGTATGAGAGAGTGCTGAAAAAGCTCCTTGCTTTAAGAGTATCATAAAAAGCCTGGATAGAGGTTCAATCTTCTGTGTTTTTTTACAGGGTTTAGAAAAACTGAAGGACCACTGCAATAAATGTGTGAATGTGAGAGGGGAATATGTGAATAAAATCATAATTAACTGATAATTTAAATTGATATAAAAGACATGTGTTTTCTTTTACGCAAAGCCAGAAACTTTTCAGCACCCCCTTCTAACATTAATATAGATCTGAGAGAGATTCAGCATGACACAGAATGTGACAAGGCCATCCCATGGAAATACAGATGCTACTCATTTTTGCCAGCTGAGTGAACTGGAGCAAAGTAAAATAAAGTGTCTTGCTCAAGGACCCAACATACTACCAGGAATCGAACACCTGATCCGGTGATCATGAGCTGAATATCCTAGCACTACAAAAATTCATTACAGAAAGCAAACAACTTACCATTACCCTTATCATTGTTATTGTCATCCTCCACATTATTCGTTATAAGCATCAACTAATTTAAATATTAGGAAAATGGTTAGTGATAGGAAATTTAAGCCTTTGAAGTATTATTGTATTACATATATATTTTTTTTTTAAGTAACCAGATAAGTAAATAATTTAAATTGATATAAAAGACTTTGAAAAGAAGAAAGATATGTCTTGGTTCAGTAAAAAAATTAAAATATAATATGAAGAATTAATTTTTTTTTCTTCTTTTATGATGTACTAAACGACAATGGTTTCACTCTTAAAAGATACTAAGTTTAATCTTCGTAATCACCAGAATGTATTTAGCTGGGGAAAATGGAACATTTTTCTTAAAAAAAAAGCAAAATAAAGAAAGAATTTTAACTTTAAAAACATATTGCTGAAAAGAAGACCAGAAAAAAAAAAATTTTACTTCAAAAGTTTATTACTTATTACTTAAAGTTCTGTTTCTTAACTTCTTAACGATAACATAATTAATATAGAAAGTACAAAGAATATAGAAAGTGTGTGTGTGTCTGTGTGTGTGTTTGTGTGCGTGTGTGAGTGTGTGTGTGTGTACAAATGTGTATATGTCTATATAACGTATCTTATATGTGTATATATATATGGTTGTGTGTGTATACACATAACTTATACATAATGTACATGTGTGTATGCATATATCTATATACATACATATATATATATGTGTGTGTGTATGTATGTATTTACATATATGTTATTCACACACACAGATGATTGTATTTAGATTAGTGAAAGACAAGACAATTAGGAAAAACATATGTGCCTCTTATTCCACCAGCCATTTCCAGCATCTACAGAGAGAAAGAATATTTCTTGGAAGACAGTGTACTAAAAAAAAAAAAAGCAGAAAAATATCAATCGAGAGAAGTTGGGGAAGAGAATGGGTGTAAGACATACATTTACTGAACATAGAAAAAAGTCCCTATTTACTGTTCCTTTTATCAGTTTGAAACCGTTTTTATTCATCAAAGATATTTAAACATTAATCTTCGTTTGGTGATCTGTATAGCAGAATGGAAATTTAGTAGAGATGCTTTTTGAAAATTGAAGACAGTTGGCTTGAAACTGTGACATTACTGAAAAAACAAAACACATGACTTACAGTTTAACGAAGTTAAAGAAACAATCATTTAGTTAGGTGGATGTTTAATTAATTGACTAATAATCCTTTCTACTGGGAGGTACAAGGCCTTGAATTTGGGGAAAGAGAGTAAGTCCCCAGTGCATAACTGGTACTTATTTTATCAACCCTGAAAGAACAAAAGGCAAAATTGACCTCAGTGGAATTTGAACTCAGTACATAATGACAGGAAAAATACCGCTACGCATTTCGTCCAGCATGCTAACAATTCTGACTTATAATAAAGGAGTGGAATTGAATAAGTGTGTGTATTAATAATATTGGCATAATGACCCTCCCTAGACATAACAAAATTTGTTTCAAGACACGAATTCACATAAAGAATCTTGCAAACCAGATACAAAAACTGAAAAAAAATTCTTTATAAGACATTGCCATAGGCATGGTGCATGTTATGGCAGTGTGGTAGAGAAGTTTGCTTTCTAATCATAGGGTTTGGGGTTCATTTCCACTATGTATTTTTGTGTATATACATGTATATGTGTGTGTGTGTGTGTGTGTGTGTGTGTGTGTGTGTATATATAGGTATGTGGAAATATCCGTAGACAAAAGGTGTTAAAACACTAGAATCATTTCAGACAGTCCTCTGTTGAGTGATGCAGGTGTTTCAATCTCATTATGCTCCCACCAGTAATAGAAACCAAGCTGGAAATCTTGGCTTCCTCACAGAAAAATCAGTAAATGTCAACAGAAAATAAAATAAGGCATTAAACAACCTTCCTGGGATTAGGGAAAATTAGTTAGGGATTAGGGGAATAAAAAGGAAAGACGTAAACAACATGTGGACTGAGAGAAAAATAATGACTGGAACTTGAATAAACATTTGACCTGATTCATTTGACCTCTGATATAATAGAAAACTTTCAAAGATTGCTTTCTTTGGTTATCTTCAGGCAAGCTCAAAGAATAGGATTTGAGTTCTAAAAAAAGTAGAAACTGGTTTAGTAGAAAACTAAATTATTAAAGTATTTGTTGATTTTGAATATATTTTAATCGATTCCTTAACTTTTTTCTCACCATATTTCTATCGGGATATATTGATTTTGTCTCAATTACTTTTAGAAATAATGAAGAATTTAACCCATTAAGTCCCACTGTCCTATAAATAGGACACTAAATGAGAACATTAAATAAGCTATATCACATTGTCTCAGTGTCCTATTTATAGGACATCGAGTATTTCCATTTCTACTCGAAGTAAAGGAGTTTCAATAATTATTTTTTTCATTTTAACCTATTTTCAATCATCTGTAAAAATTTAAAAGTAATATTCAGAAATTTAAGTACTCTGTGATTTAATGGGTTAATTAAGTAACTGTCATTATTAAACTGATGTTTGGAACATAAATAAATTAACATGAAATTTTGATGGAATGGTTTAATTTAGATCTCTTTAAAAAAAGGAAGTATCTTTGAACTATGCTCAGTTCCAGGCAGACTAGAATCAAAGGGCTTAACCTTTTTTTTTAACAATATTTATGTTGGAATATTCTTTCTTCAATCAATTTTGAAGACAATGAAGAATTTATTAAAATTATTGTTATTGTTAAGTAGGTGTTTGGGACATAAATTAGCATAAAATTATGATGGAAAAGTTTAACCTTGGTCACTTTGCATCGTTGGACCAGAGGTAGTTTTTAGGTAGTTTTAGGTACTTTGGTATTAAAAGATTTAGCCATTTTTGGCTCACATGAATTCATTATGCTCCAGAGGCATCTGGTTTTCAGATGTTGTTATCAGAATTTTAAAAGTGGTGATCAAATGTGTCCAAAGCTCAGATGCAAAGATTTTAAAGAAATGATAACCTTCATTTCAAATTCTTTACTAAATAAATTAGCACTTGTTAACCTTTGGATATTTTCATAGGCCCATCTAATTGCTCTAACATGTCCTTAATGCATGTATAATTAATTAACGATAGAGAAGAGCATCTGCTTAACAAAAAGCACACCCAATCATCAGAAATGGCCCCTTGAGGCAAAAATTATAACTACTCTTTAATAATTCCCGAGAATCAAAGAAAGACAGAAAAAAAGGATTAGCTCAGGGCTACCAAAATGTTGATTATTCATGAAGAAAATGATGAATTTAATTTCTCTATAATTTGTTTCCCACTACCACCTTACCGTTTCCACAATCAATACCCTCCATGACCACCTCTACCCAACCATTGCTAACATTTTCACTAGCAGCTCCACCACTACCAACACCATCGTCGGCATCATGCTCTACCAATTTGTAAATAAATAATCATCAAAGATTGAAATATTCATAGCCTTCTTTTATATAGTATGCTGATTCCTGAATATACCATAATTCAGCTAATCTATCAGGCATTATCTACACAAGAATCAAACTTGTCTTTTTGTTGGATTTTTATTTTTCTTATTTCTGTAGCCATCTTAGAATGGTGTCCCTTCTGTGATTCAGACTTGAGTCATACATAATGAGACATACAAAGTCTTTCGTAGAATTTAGCGCTCCTCCTTGCTATCAGCCCAGTGCCAGGGAATTATTATCTCTTGGCAAGCAAATCTCCTCAAGAAATTATAGTTCATTTATGAAACCATAATTAGCAGATGTGTTTAATTGTCATAATGATAATAGGGTTTGCATGGCATGTCAGCAGCGCTGGGTTTGCTTCATGGTTGTCATTAGAATGGGAAGAAAATTTAATTTCAAATTCATTTTACTGCAAAGGCTTCACTGCTTCTTCTCTCCCAGTCTTTAACCACCCACACACGCACGTGCATGCATGTGTGCACATGCATGCGCATGCATATATATTGATGCTTGTTTTAATGCCAAGTTATAGAAATATATATATATATCAAAAAACCACCATAGGCACAGGTGTGGCTGTGTGGGAAGAAGTTTGCTTCCCAACGACATGGTTCCAGGTTCAATCCCACTGTGTGGCACCTTGGGCAAATGTCTTTTACTATAGCTTTGGGTTGACTAAAGCCTTGAGAGTGGATTTGGTAGATGGAAACTGAAAGAAGCCCCTCATATATATATATATATATATATCATTAATTTAATGTTTGACTCCCATACTGGCATAGTTTTGATGATTTGACAGGTTTTGATGAGGTAGAAGAACTTGTTGTTTTCCAATGTCTGCTTTAGTGTGTTTCTACAATTGGATGCCCTTCTTAACATCAATCATTTCACAAAGTGTAATGGGTGCATTTTCTGTTGCACCAGCATTAGTGATGATCAGCTTGTAACTTGCCAACCTAAAGCCCTCAAGAGGCCCCTATGAATGGACCAAACCAAATATGTTGAGGCAGATTTTTCATGGCCACATGCCCTTGCTATTGCCAAACCTCAATGTAATATTTCCCCCTTTACTTCCTTTGGTGCGCGTTCCTGTGTCTTTCCTTCACCTTTTTTATTGTCTCATTTTACCTGCCAAGATGCTTATGAGTTGTTCAACTTGGTTGTCGAGTCTTTATTCGCTCCATGGGACTTTGTCTCATGCATTTCTTTGACATTTAACCCCGAGAAAAAGGATTATTATTATCATCATCATTATTATTATTATTATTATTATTATTATTATTATTATTATTATTATTAATAATAATAATAATAATAATAATAATAATAATAATAATAATAAGGCAGTGAACTATCAGAATCATTAGCGCACTGGGAGAAATGCTTAGCAGTATTTCGCCTGTCGCTACATTCCAAGTTCAAATTCTGCCGACGTTGACTTTGCCTTTCATCCTTTCAGGATTGATAAATTAAATACCTGTGAAATACTGGGGTTGATGTAACCAACTAGTCTCCACTCAACAAATCTGAGTCTGAGGCCTTGTGTCTCCAGTAGAAAGGATTATCATTATTATTATTATTATTATTATTAATACTATTCTGTATTTTGTAAACGTGCTGTCCACCATTAGATGACATTAGTTGACTTTGATTTAATGTCTAATTATGATTTCATCGATTATATAATGATTGCTTTTGTTCTCTTTTGCAGGTAAGTCCATCCAACATTTGCATTAGTTCTTGAACCAATTCAAAAATCTGTCATCTTTGGACATCTTATATCAGGTATGTGTTTAATTAAAACGTTGCTTTTGTTTTCATCAGATTCAGGAACATATTGATCTATATGTATCGTAAATATACATGTGTCATGTAGGGCTACATTCAATGTAAACCACATAAAGGGTGCCTGCAGACATGTGGCTGCATATAGTCTTCTGAATGAAGTGCTATGCTCAACATGTAGCATAAATGCACATGAAACATGTAGGACTACATTTACTGTAAACCAGAGGTAGGGTACTTGCAGCTTTAGTGCTATCAACATGTAGTGCAGCCATACATGTAACATGTAGGGTTATATTCAGTGTAAGACCAGAGATAGGGTACTTCAGGAAGAAACATAATATTGAAGTGAAATTTGCTCTGCTGGGATATATTTTTTGTTGTTTCAATTAGATTCCCTTCATGCTTTTTTAAAATTAATTTTGAATTTTAGGAACACTTCTTTATATTTCTTTATTAACATTTGAAAATAATTGGTTTAACTAATTACAAAAAATATCAAAATCTGAATTATTGCAACCATTTCACTCTCATCATGCTCTTTCCTCTTCCCTCTCTCATGTCTCCCCACCCTCACCATCACTGTATCATCTTCACTACTCCTGCTACTCATTGACACCCACCCACCCCTCCACTCTTCTGCATCCCTCTCTCATCACCAGCTCATAACTCTGGTGATCCTATTCTTGCTCACAACATCATAAGCAGAAAGTGTAACCTCTCGAAAGAGCTGTTCTTCACTCCTGCTCCAGAGCATCGGCTGCGGGGTCACTCCGAAAAGCTCTATCTGCGACGATTCATCTCAATCGAAGGCGAGGGGCTTTCTTCCCCTACATGGCCTTGCTTTTTGCTTTTTGAGCCAAATTAACTTAACTTAACTTGTCTCATCCTTCCTTCTACCCTACCTTTATAATTTTTTAACTGTACTAGGTGTGAGGAGCCATTCTGATCCCTCCGAAGGAACTTGCACTGCCCTCCCCACATCATAGTAATTCCCTTGTCTCCCCTGTAACCACACCTATCTCAGAGCTTGTAGTTTTACTGTAAGCTGAACAGTAATCTCATTAGAGAAGGTGGCACAAAGAAATAAAAAAAGCTACCCAGTTCCCTCTGTAAAGTGGTTGGAATCAGGAAGGGGGCACCCAGCCATCAAAACCATGCCAAAGTGGACATTGGAACTCAATGCAGTCCTTGGACACATCTGTTCCTGTCAAACCATCCACCCCAAGCCAGCAGGAAACATAGATGTTGAATGATGATGGTAATACTTATGTGTGTGTGTGTGTGTGTGTGTATGTGTTTGGAGGGGAGCTCACAATCGCATGTATATATACTCTTTACTCTTTTACTTGTTTCAGTCATTTGACTGCAGCCATGCTGGAGCACCGCCTTTAGTCGAGCAACTCGACCCCGGGACTTATTCTTTTGTAAGCCCAGTACTTATTCTATTGGTCTCTTTTGCCAAACCGCTAAGTAACGGGGACATAAACACACCTGCATCGGTTGTCAAGCAATGCTAGGGGGGCAAACACAGACACACAAACACACACAGGCATATATATATATATATATATATATACACACATATATATGACGGGGCTTCTTTCAGTTTCCGTCTACCAAATCCACTCACAAGGCTTTGGTCGGCCTGAGGTTATAGTAGAAGACACCTGCCCAAGATGCCATGCAGTGGGACTGAACCCGGAACCATGTGGTTGATAAACAGGCTACTTACCACATAGCCACTCGTATATATGTGTATATTGTATTGTAATTTTTTTTTTTGGTTTTATATATGTGATTCATTTAATTTTTCATTTTTCATGTGACTCATCCAACTCATAATACACTGAATAGCGATGAACTTGTATATAAAATCAAAATAACTTGTAAATAAAAGCGTATTCTTGGAAACTAAGAAAAATATGTTGCAAAAAATAGTTTCCACGAACACTGTTTTTGGATTTTTCTTGTCAATGCTTACATTTTTTTGCCATTATATATTGGTTATAGCTATGCAAATACATATAAATGTACATACATATATACATACATACATACATACATACATATGTACATGCATACATACATACATACATACATACACATACATGCATACATATGTACACACATACACACACACATACATACATACATATGTACATACATACATACATATGTACATGCATACACACATACATACATACACACATACATACATACATACATACATACATACATACATACATACATACGTACATGCATACACACATACATCTCTTAGCTGCTTTCTCGTATACGAGCAGAACCATTGCTAGAAAGAATCATTGAAATGCATCATTGATGAGGGAATGTGAGGCCCTGGTATGACTTTTGAGCCCCGGCCAAAAATTTGCACATTCTGTTGCATAATGCACAGCTGTGCTGGCCAACAGAAGGACCAGGTGCCACAGTATGAACTCTTGTGACATACCTTTTCCTTCCTCCAACAGAGAGACACACCTTTCCTCAGGTTGTGATTGTTCTGTGGTGAACAATAACCCTATCACAATTTACCATGGGTCGATTCCTTTGAGTTCTCTGAGGGCTGACCAGGTCTACATGGCTCAAGCATTTCCTCCCACAAACCACATACATACATACATACTGATGAATGCACATATAGACATATATGCATACCCACATGCATACATATATTTATATTTCTTTACTACCCACAAGGGGCTAATCACAGAGGGGACAAGCAAAGACAGACAAATGGATTAAGTCGATTACATTGACCCCAGTGCGTAACTGGTACTTAATTTATCGACCCCGAAAGGATGAATGGCAAAGTCGACCTTGGCGGAATTTGAACCCAGAACGTACTGGCAGACGAAATACGGCTACACATTTCGCCTGGCATGCTCGCAAACACATGTACATACATGTGTGTGTGTTTTTAAGAAATGGCTCCAATACAAAATAAGACACAACATTTTATCTGCGAATATACTGTGTATTTATGCTTTTTCCTTCTGAGGGTTATTTATGCCTCTTAGATGGAGAAAAATTTGGTCATAACCATCTACTTGAATTGAACCTCACCTCTTATATACCAGGCAGTGATAGGTTTCGTTGAGGTGGTGGTAATGTGACTGCTTGCAGTACAGCAGACCTGTAGTTCAATTCCTTTTGGTGCTTAGGTCTAATTTTTCCTTCTAACATGTGTTTTTTTACCCGAAAGATTATTAACTGTTAGTTATCGTTTATCTGTGACTTTTTTCAGTCAACAGACTGTGCCCATGCTGGGGCACCACTTTGAAGAAGTTTTAGTTGAATGAATAGAAGGAATTGACCCCAAAACTTATATATATTTTATTAAAGTGGTACTTATATTCTATTAGACTCTTTTGCTGAACTGTTAAGTTACAGGAATGTAAGTGCAACCACACTGGTTGTCAAGTGGTGGTGGGGCACACACACACACATACACTCACACATGCACTCACACGTATATATGACAGATTTCTTTTACTCACAAAGCTTTGGTTGGTCCAAGGCTATAGTAGAAGACATTTGTCTAAGATGCCAAACAGTGGGACTGAACCCAGAACCATGTGATTGGGAAGCAAGCATCTTACCATGCAACTACACATTTATAATGATACTTTTATGATTAATAATAATTTGTCCTCTCTATTACCCAATATAAGAGTGTCTGCTTTTTCTAACTCATATTTATGTATATATGTGTGTGTGTGTGTGTGTGCCATGCAAAAAAGCACTCAATACAATTTGTAAAGTAGTTGACTTTAAGAAGGGCATCTAAGTGTAGAAACCTTGCCAAAACAGACAATTGGAGCCTGGTGCATCTTTCTGGCTTGCCAACTCCCATCAGACCCTCAACCCATACCAGTATGGAAAACGGATGTTAAATAATAACGATGATGTGCATGCCTTTCTGTTTGTTCTGCGACTCTCAATTTGTTTACATCTCTGTAACCTGGGATCCCAGCAAATAGAGAGAGATCAAAAGAATAAGCACCAAACTTCCAAAAAAAATGGAAAATGCAAAGTGGCAGGTGGGGTGGATTCCAGTTTGCTCAACGAAACCTTACAAAATTTTGCTCCAGCATGGCCACAGTCCAATGACTGACACAACTGATATAAAAAAAAAAAAGGATAACAGACACAGAATTGAAAATTAAGAGAAAGACAAAGATGTAGAGAATTAGAGAGAGAGGGAGAGAGAGTGGGGGGGGGTGAGGGACATTCTTCTCATATTCAAGTGTTATGTTACATATTTCAAAGCTAAGCGCCAGCATCCTGATATTCCGTGGTCTGCGGAGACATTTATCATTTTACTATAGAAATCTTTTCGTTCCGATAGTTTTTATTTTTTTTTTTGGTTTGCTGTGTTTTCGAGAAATGGATTGATTGTGTGTCAGTTTCTGCAGGAACAACTGTTGTCATGAAATTTTCATGAATTCGTAATAATGGAACGATTAATAGAGCCCAAAACGAAAATGTCTCCCATAGCAACATCTGTTTGTCATGTGAAGATGCTGCTTCTGGTGGGAAAGAAACAAACAAACAAAAAAAAAAAAAAACAAAAGCAAAAACGCATCTCCTTCATACATTACTATTGCTGCCACTACTACTACTACTACTACTACTACTACCACCACCATCTCCACCACCACCATCTCCACCACCACCACCACCACCACCATTACCACCGCCACCACCACCACAACCACCACTTCTACTACTACTACTACTGCTACTACTATTACTACTACTACTAATAATAATAATGATGATAATAATAATAATAATAATAATGATAATAATAATAATCATAACAATAATAATAATATTAATAATACCATCATCTCAGCCACCGCCACTACCACTGCTACCGTCACCACCAGAACCATCAGAATCATCACAATAACCACCACTTCTACTACTACTACTACTACTACTACTACTACTACTACTACTACTAATAATAATAATAATAATAATAATCATAATCATAATAATAATAATAATAATACCATGATTCTCAGCCACCGCCACTACCACTACTACCGTCACCACTAGAAGCATCAGAATCATGACAACAACCACCACCACCACCGCAACCAACACCACCACTTGCATTGAAGACTTGTATATTCCTTGCATAGCTCTGCGAAATCCGTGTGAAATATTTTATATAAGAGTACCTGCGCATGTATGTGTACGTGTGCAAATGCATGGATATGATTATGTGAATGGAAGCACATGCATGTTTGTATGCATGTCACATGTGTGCATGTCATATTTGTATGTCCACATGCATGTTTCTCCAGTGGAGTTACATGTGTATGGCTAAAAGGTTTTATTAATATCATTGTCAACAGGTATTCAAGCTATTACTATGATATGTGTGTGCCTGGATGCTGGGGTGTATGATGATGATGTGTGTGTATATATATATATATATATATATGTCTGTATGTAAGTAAGTATATATGTATGTGTATATCCGTCTGTATATATACATATATATATATATGTATGCATGTATGTATGTATGTATCTATTTATCTATCTATCTGTCTGCCTATATATATATATATGTGTGTGTGTATGTATATATGTATCTGCCTGTGTGTGTGTATATATATATATATTATTATACATATTGATATATATGTGTATGTGTGTATATATATATATTTCTTCGTACATTTATTGATATATGTATGTATATATATTTATATGCACAATGATAGGTATAAAAATGCATAACTTTCAATAGATTATTGTGTGCATCAATATACTTATACATGTGTGTATACATATACATCCACTTGATATATATGTGCATATTAGTATAAACATATATATCATCATCATCATCATCATCATCATAACCACCTTTTAGACATTATACACACACGTCTACATACATAAATATATATAAATATATTAGTATACACACACACAAACATGCACATTCACGTATAACTACGATCACTTTTCTGGTTTCTCGGTTCTATAACATTTTAGATGGGAATTCACATCCCTTTCAGAGTATTTCAGAATATTTGGAATATTTCATGAGATTCTAGATAAAAAAAAAAAAAAGAACCCTTCACAAAACAAGCCAGCAGCCCTCACCACTCGTATTGTGCTGCCCCTCTTATCCATTCCCAGAGAGGAAGTTATGGAAACAACACAGATAAATACACAATAGAGGAACTACCTTTGTGCAAAGCCCTTCATTTTAAAACAAAGGAATGAGCATTTCTTTGAAAACATCAGCAGGGTTTCACCCCAAACTATTGGCAGAGAAAATTGAATGTTGTTATATATATGTATATATATATATATATTTTGTTTTTCTGTTTCTGTTTTGTTGTATCAGCACATGTTTGGAATGTAACTAGATTTCCAATGCAATTCTTTAGAAGTGAGTATTATTACTGACTATGTTTCTATGTTCTTTATATCATCATCATCATCATCATCATCGTTTAACGTCCGTTCTCCATGCTAGCATGGGTTGGACGGTTCGACCGGGGATCTGGGAAGCCAGAAGGCTGCACCAGGCTCCAGTCTTATCTGGCAGTGTTTCTACAGCTGGATGCCCTTCCTAACGCCAACCACTCCGTGAGTGTAGTGGGTGCTTTTTACGTGCCACCTGCACGTGTGTATACTAATATATTTATATATATTTATGTATGTAGACGTGTGTGTATAATGTCTAAAAGGTGGTTATGATGATGATGATGATGATATATATGTTTATACTAATATGCACATATATATATAGTTGAAATTTACAGAAAAACAAGAGACAAAGACAGGTGCATAAACAATGAGTAGGTGTATTAGTTTGATGCTTGGGAAGGTGAGAAAGTCTTTTACATTTCGAGCCTATGCTCTTCGGCCGAAAGGAAGACAAGAGAGAATAAAAAAAAACCTGTTGATTTAGTGGTCAATCTTATACATATATATATATAAAGTTAATCCAAATATGAAAACACAAAGAGAAAATACAACAATGCGAGGACGTGGAACAAATAGCATTATTGGACGCTCAGGAAGGAAGGGAAGAAGGAGGGTTTTACGTTTCGAGCGGAGCTCTTTGTCAGAAACATAGGAAAAGGAAAGATCCAGAGAAGGGAAAACGAAGGAAAAAAAAATCACCAATGGTACACACGCGGTCACATTTTGAATATATAAATATATATGAGGGGGTGCCAAAAGAGTTCCTAGCTTTAAGGGTATCATGAAAAGCCTGGTTGGAGGCCCAGCCTTCCGAGTTCCTTTACAGAGCTTAAAAAACAACAAAGGACCACAGCAATAAGTGTGTGAATCTGAGAGGGGAATATATTGAGTAAAATCATAGTTAACTGATCCTCCTGTAATTTCTTTTATCCAAAGCCAGGAATTTTACACACCAACACTGGATGTCAATCAGTGGCATAAAACAAACACAGAAATGAATACCCCTAATGCACACACACATGAGTGTACGTGCACAATGGGTTTCTTTCAGTTTCCTTCTACAAAATCTACTCACAAGGCTTTGGTTAACCCAGGGATATAGTAGAAAACACTCAGCTGAGGTGCCACTCAGTGCATCTGAACTCAGAACCATGTGGTTGGGAAGCAAATGTCTTACCAAACAGCCACACCAGTTTGTGTGTGTGTGTAGATTTTTCTCTGTTGGATCCACTATCAGCCAATGTCTATAGAAACGGCAACATCATTACATGCATTACAAGATATTTGCTTCCCTAAATTCCACTTCTGGCCACCACATGTTGTTTGTTTCCTCTTGTCAATTTGACATTTCAATATAACAGCCATTGAAGGAAGCAGCTTTGATGACAGCCAAACAATTCCCCTCTACCATTGGAAAAAAATGAAGGAGAATGAAATATAAATAGTCTTGGATTATTCATTCCAATTCCTATAAAAGGTCCTTGCTAAACCTTCATGTCAGCAGTAAAATTGAGTTACGAGGAATAGGATTAAAGAAAGAAATGGAAGAAAAATACCCCAAAAGTATATTTATAAATTTATATAAAAAATACGTAAAGGTAAGATTCAAATATCAAAGTGTAGGAAGTTAATAAGGTTTGAGCTGTCTGTAGAAGGGGTATAAAAACCAACGTTCAGAAACAATGATAATTTATTGACGTAGAAGTTTGTAAATTTTTCCCGTATCGAAGTTCAATAAGCTAAATAGAGTTATTTTATATTAATAATAAATCTCTGAACGAGGTATAATCAGTAGCTGCACGACTATGTGAAGTATATTTGCCACTTAAATGTGGCTAACCACTAAGGGTGGATGCTACTGTATCTTGTAGCCCCTGGAGAACATCTTCTTCAGCTGGTTATTGACACACTTTTCTTTTTTCTTTTTGAGATCGGTGACTTTCTGTCACTGGAAAAAATATATATGTATTTGCATTGGGACCCCTTCACATTGAAGACCGGTGATTGTCATGCACTGACGACGGGTAAAAACCCAGAAACCCGGGTCCGTACGTATCACATCAGGTCAACGATGAGAAGGATGGCTTCCCTTTGCAAATACTGATAGGGCACAGAAAGTGTGTCAATAGCCAGCTGAAGATGTTCTCCTGGGGCTACAAGCTACAGTAGCATCCACCTTTAGTGGTTAGCCACATTTAAGTAGCAAATATACTTCACAGTTATTTTATAATTCATGGTTAGCAACTGGGGTTGCTATGCATGCAAATAAAAATCCCAAATTAGGAAACGGAATCGGTAAAATCCAGGCTGCATATGTTTCATAGCTTGAAGAAACTCCAAATCAGTAATTACCAAAACAAGGGCTACTCTGCTAGCTGCTCATCCAATCAAAGATACCTTAGGCAATTGAAGGTTAATCAAAAATGACTGTTCGTACACATGTGTCATACAGTCTACCTTTTACTCTGAGCGAGAGGCCCTTTGTCACCAGCAGAGGTAAGAGCTCTCTGAACTGAACTTTGCCCAGGCTGTTCTTATTCTTGCTAACTTTGCCCAGGCTATTCTTATACAAGAATATTTTGAGACCTATTTTTCAAATCTTGTTGGTACATAAAATTCAAAGACATCTTTACGAATGAAATAGAATGCAGTAAACATTTAAAACAAACACTCATATATCTACACACACACACACAAACACACATACGCAAACCCACACACCACTCTCTCTCTCTCTCCTCTCCTCCCCCCTCTATGAAATAAATTGAATATTTAGTGAAAATATGTTGAGCCATACTGTCATGCAAATTATTGAAACTGTAGATATATAAATGTAGATTGTAAAAATAAAATTGTACATACATACACACACACACACACATATATATTGTACATTTTATAATGATTTATAGAATGGTGAGTGCTTTGTTTGTTTCAATAATATGTATGAACACTTTATAGCCATGGTGACAGTGTAATTAAGTTGTTACCTTCAGAATTGGTGTTATCTTTCTATCTATCTGTCTGTTTATCTCTCTCTCTCTCTCTCTCTTCATTTATGTAGACATAGATAAATAGATAGATTCATATGCATTTACTGTTATACACACACACACACCTATATATGTACTTGCATACATACATACATACATACAAAAATACCTTGTTATTAATGTTGAAATTCTAATGAAGAAGCCTTGGGTCTAGATTAGAAACTAGCTCTTTCTCTATTGGCAAGAAATCTTGAGATAAAACTGAACAATCACATGCTTAAATATATATATATATATATATATATATATATAAGAAGGCCTCCACGACGGTGGAGTTACAATTTCAGGAGGACAATTGGGATCACATGGATGAGAAAGGCGTGATCCAGAGAGGAATGGACAGCGTGCTGTGACCAGCGGTGTCAAATGGACGCCTGACAGACTGGTCGGTCAAGGTGATATATATATATATATATACACACACACACAAATATATACAAATATATATATATATAGCGGCATATGTACACTTTGGTCTCTTATATATGTGTGTGCATTCGCGTGTGTATATATTTATGTATGTGTGTGTGTTGTGTGTGTGTGTATTTATATATATATATACTCTTTACTCTTTTTTTACTCTTTTACTTGTTTCAGTCATTTGACTGCGGCCATGCTGGAGCACCACCTTTAGTCAAGCAAATCGACCCCGAGACTTATTCTTTGTAAGCCCAGTACTTATTCTATCAGTCTCTTTTGCTGAACTGCTAAGTGACGGGGACGTAAACACACCAGCATCGGTTGTCAAGCAATGCTAGGGGGACAAACACAAACACACATACATATATATGACAAGCTTCTTTCAGTTTCTGTCTACCAAATCCACTCACAAGGCATTGGTCGGCCCGGGGCTATAGCAGAAGACACTTGCCCAAAATGCCACGCAGTGGGACTGAACCCGGAACCATGTGGTTGGTTAGCAAGCTACTTACCACACAGCCACTCCTGCACATATATATATCATCATTGGCTTTATCTTGTATCTGAGAATTTATTTTCTTCTTTGTTCAATGCTTCCTTTTTGGTAATGCTGTTGATGACTCTGTAGACCAATTTTTGCATAGAAGAGTCAATGGCTCTGACTTCATAGCAATGTCAGCGGAGGATAGGGTTGATTTTGTTGAGCCTTTTTCTTCTATCATTTGATATCTTTCTTTTCTCTTTTGGTGGTTTCAAAACTTTTGGTTCCCATGGTGATGGAACACCGCCAGTTGGTACAGTCTCAGGCTTGTATGTCAGACGATTTGGCCATGCTGGAACACCAACTTGAAGCGTTTTTAGTCAAACATAACTCCTATTTCTTATACTTTATCTTTAAGTCTGGTTCTCTTTTTGATGAACAAAGTTATGGGGACATAAACAAACCAATGCCGGTTGTCAAATGGTCATGGTGAACACAAACACGAAAACACATACAATGATACACACACGTGACACACATATATGAATACATACGACAGGCTTCTTTCAGTTTCCGTCTATGAAATCCCCTTATAAGATTTTGATCAGTCCAGGGTTATAGTGGATGACATTTGCGCAGGGTGCTATTCAGTAGGACTGAACCCAGAACCATGTGGTTGGAAAGCAAGCTTTCTATCACACATTAAGGAAGAGAAGTAGGGAGTTATTTGGAGCAGACGTAATTGTGAATTGTAACAGGTTGAGCGGTGCAGGATGAAAGTACAAGTGAGAAATAGAGACAGAAAGAGAAAAAGTAAGAAAAAGGGGAAGAAACAGAGAGAGAAAGAGAGAGGGAGAGAGAGAGAGAGAGAGAAATCTGCAGAATGGTAAGTAAATGTATACAGTAGGTGTATTTGTAGAATTGGTAAGCAGATTGGCAGGAAAAATTATTAAAAGATTGGTGGAATATAGAAGAGAGAGAGAGATACGATATATATTGTAGGGAAATTAATAAGTAATGAATGTTTAGGGAAAGAGGGATGAAGTGTGTGTGGAGTGGGGCGGTTCTGTGATGCAGATCAAAAACTAAAAGCAAATATTGTTAATCATAATATATAGAATATTAAAAATGCGAAAGAGGGCCTGGGAAGGGGAATAAACGGGAAAGGATGAGAAGGGGGCAGAGAGAGAATGGTTGAAATATAGAGAGGAAAGAGAGAAGGAGAGAGAGAGAGTGTGTGAAGGGGAGAGAATGGTTGAAATATAGAGGGGAAAGAGCAAGAGGAAGAGAGAGAGTGAGTGAGAGGGGGCAGATAGAGAATGGTTGAAATATAGAGTGAAAGAGCAGGAGGAAGAGAGAGGGGTCAGAGTGGGCAGAGAGAGAATGGTTGAAATATAGGGGGAGAGGGAGTGAGTGAGAGGGAGCAGACAGAAAATGGTTGAAATATAGAGTGAAAGAGCAAGAGGAAGAGAGAGGTGGGGCAGAGAGAGAATGATTGAAATATAGGGAGGAAAAAAGAGAGAGTGAGAGGGGGGAGAGAATGGTTGGAATATAGAGTGAAAGAGCGAGAGAAAGAGAGTGAGAGGAGGCGAGTGAGAATGGTTGAAATATAGTGAAAGAGAGAAAGAGAGGGGGGAAGAGAATGTTTGAAATATAGAGTGAGAGAGAGAGAAAGAGAGAGAGTGGTTGAAATATAAGGTGAAAGTGAGGAAAAGTAATAGAGGGTGAGAGAGAGGAAATGATAGAAACATAGAGGAAAGAGAGAGAGAAAAAAATGATAGCGGAAGCATTGGGTGAAAGAGAGGCGAGGTGAATGGTTGAAATATTAGGTAAAAGAGTAAGAGGAAAGAGAGAGAGAGATAATAGAAATATAGAATGAAAGAGAGTGAGAGAGAGAGAAAGAGAGAGAGAGAACGATAGAAACATAAATACAGAGAGAGAAATTGAGAAAGAGAAAGACAGAAGCAAAGAAATATAGAGAAAGAGAGAGAAAAGAAAAGAAAAATTGCAGTGATAATGGTGGTGTGGTGGCGGTGGTGGCTTGGTGGTTGGGGTCGGGGGGTTGTCATAGAGAATATAACTTGAAGATTGATATAGTTAAAGATATGTGTGTGTATGTTTGTGTGTGTGTGTATCTGAGAGCATGTCTGCATGCGTATCCGTGTGTGTGTGTGTGTGTGTATGTATGTATCTATGCTTCCGTGTGTGTGTGTATGTGTATTTATGTATGTATCTATGCTTCCGTGTGTGTATGTGTGTGTATGTATTTATGTATGTATCTATGCTTCCGTGTGTGTGTGTGTATGTATTTATGTATGTATCTATGCTTCCGTGTGTGTGTGTGTATGTATTTATGTATGTGTCTATGCTTCCGTGTGTGTGTGTGTATGTATTTATGTATGTATCTATGCTTCCGTGTGTCTGTGTGTGTGTGTATGTGTATTTATGTATGTATCTATGCTTCCATGTGTGTGTGTGTGTGTATATGTATTTATGTATGTATCAATGCTTCCGTGTGTGTGTGTATGTATTTATGTATGTATCTATGCTTCCGTGTGTGTGTGTGTGTATGTGTATGTATTTATGTATGTATCTATGCTTGTGTGTGTGTGTGTCTGTGTATGTATTTATGTATGTATCTATGCTTCCATGTGTGTGTATGTATTTATGTATGTATCTATGCTTCCATGTGTGTGTGTGTATGTATTTATGTATGTATCTATGCTTCCATGTGTGTGTGTGTGTATGTATTTATGTATGTATCTATGCTTCTGTGTGTGTGTATGTGTATGTATTTATGTATGTATCTATGCTTCCGTGTGTGTGTGTGTGTGTGTGTGTCAGAGCAAATAAGAAATGATAATATAAGAGAGTGCACATTTGATGGTTGGTGTTGTACATGAAGAGAGAGAGAGGCGGTGGATAGAAGGGTGGGTCGGAGGGAGGGTGGAGGGTGGGAATATTAAAGTGCATAACTGAAATTAATGGAGTGTAGAAAATGAGAGGTTTATATTGAAATGGGGTGCACCTCATTTTCTGTACATCTGTAGAGAGGTGTGCCAGTGTGTGTGTGTGGTGTGTATTTACATGTGCGTATGCATGTATGAAATATGTGTTTGCCCGTATCGTGGATTTGTGACATATACATACTTACATACATACACATACACACACATATATAAATATATAGATAATGAAAAATCTGTATGTGTATCTATTTATCTACCTATCATTCTATCTATCTAGCTATTTGTCTGTCTGTCTGTCTATTTGTCTGTCCATCTGTCTATCTTTCTATGTCTATCTATCTATCTATCTACCTGTCTATCTATCTATCTATCTATCTATCTATCTATCTATCATCTATCTATCTATCTACCTGTCTGTCTATCTATCTATCTATCTATCTATCTATCTATCTATCTATCTATCTATCTGTCTATTCATCCATCCATCCACACATCCATCCATCCATCCATCCATCCACCCACCCACCCACCTTTCTATAGCTATCTATATATGTGTATATCTGTCTGTCTATCCCTGGCGTGCTAACAATTCTGCCAGCTTGGCACCGTAACAGCAACAACAATAATAATAATGGTTTCAAATTTTGCCACAAGGGCAGCAATTTGTGGGTAGGGGATGAGTCAATTACATCAACCCCAGTGTGTAACTGGTACTTACTTTATCAACCCCGAAAGGATGGAAGGCAAAGTCAACCTCAGCGGACTTTGAACCCAGAGATAATAATAAACCTTTCTTCTGTAGGCACAAATCCTGAAATTTTGTGGGTGGGAGACAGACAATTTCATTGATCCCAATGTATGACTGGTATTTATTTTATTAAAACCTGAAAGGACGAAAGGCAAGGTCAACCTCAATGGAATTTGAACCAATAATAATAATAATAATAATAATAATAATGATGATAATAATACGAGCCAATATACATTCAAGGATGTTCACATAACTTACACATGGAAATATAAATGTTAATAATAATATTATATTAAAATAACCATTGAACAAATGTATAAAAATTATGTTATTAACATCATTTTCAAAATTGATAGGTATTTCAATATTGTAATTCATATTTTCTTGTATTTTGCATGCATATATTTAAATATTTATTAGATTTCAACACATACATGTGTGTGTATGTGTACATATGAATATATGTACTCTTATATATATATATATATATATATATATATATATATATAGACACATGCAATTAGAAACTTAAAGATTTGGATAGAAATCTTGTAGAATGTCATGCAAAGCCCACCCATAGTTATTGGCTACCTGGTGTCATCATACAGTGGTAATGCTCCTGCTACTGGTAAGCAAGCCAAGATTCTCCCTGATCAGAAGGCTATTTCATCATTGGAAGCACTCCGTCGGTTCCGACGACGAGGGTTCCGGTTGATCCGATCAACGGAACAGCCTGCTCGTGAAATTAACGTGTAAGTGGCTGAGCACTCCACAGACACGCATACCCTTAACGTAGTTCTCGGGGATATTCAGCATGACACAGAGAGTGACAAGGCCGGCCCTTTGAAATACAGGTACAACAGAAACAGGAAGTAAGAGTGAGAGAAAGTTGTGGTGAAAGAGTACAGCAGGGATCACCACCATCCCCTGCTGGTGCCTCATGGAGCTTTAGGTGTTTTCACTCAATAAACACTCACAACGCCCGGTCTGGGAATCGAAACCACGATCCTATGACCGCGAGTCCGCTGCCCTAACCACTAGGCCATTGCGCCTCCACATATTTCATCATACAGCTGTGTGGACTGTGAAATCAAGTGCTTTGCTCAAGAACCACAATGTTTGAGAATTGAAACCACGATCTCACAATCTCAGGTACAACACCTCAGACCACTAGGCCACATGTATTCCCAATTATCATAATGAAACTAATAATGATGGTGATTTTGGTGAGGATGATGATGATGATGGTGATGCCGGAAACAAAGGCAGATCATTAGTGTGTTTTGTGTGTCCAGTCAGTGAACATTGCAATAAAGATTTTGGTCTTCGTTTCTGTGGATGGTTCTAATTCAATTCTCTTTGTAATCTTGACATGTATATGGTGAATGTGGATTACGCAGGATTTCCTTTAGCGTTCCCTGATGAAGATGTACAGATACGGAAGATTGGTGGAAGGTGTATGCAATTATATATATATGTGTGTGTGTGTATACTTACAAACATACATATATAACATATTTACTCGTATATATATTTGCATATATATATTTGTGTGTGTGTGTGCATATATATATATATATATTATATATATATATATATATATATATACAAGCATGTTTCATTACATATGCTTACATGCACCTTATTGCATATATATGTATGTTTACTTACACATATACACACACATATATGCATGTGTATACTTTCATACTCATGTGTGTGTATACTTTCATACACATGTGTATATATATACATACGTACATACAGATATATACATATATATATATATAGACATAAAACAATAGAATGAACATATGTGTGTGTGTGTGTATATATATATATATATATATATATATATATGTACATACATATATAATGATGATGATATGAGTGTGTGTGTAAGTGTGTGTATATATATACATATATGTATGTATGTATGTATGTATGTATACTCTGATATGCTTGTATTTCATTTTCCATTTTCAAAATATGGAATGTTCGTCGCACAAGGAAAGTAGATTACATACTTCTATACTTCTGTGCCTCTCTAATAAAACCATTAATTGGCGTCTAGTTCTCTGCTACTATCTATAGAATTCTTCATGAATTCAGTGTAGAAATCTCCAAGACAGACTCTATCTGACAATACTACTTGGCATTGTCTGTTTCCCAATTTTTACAGATTTTCGAAGCACATGCCAAATTCTAAAGAAATTCTTCACAGCTAAATTATGGAAATTTTCAATTAGAAATTAGCAGTGGTGAAAGCAACAGTAGTAGTAGTAGTAGTAGTAGTGATGGTTGTAATGGATATGGTAGTAGTAGTCAAGGTGGTTTTGATTGTAGTGGTGGATGTAGTAGTAGTAGTAGTACTAGTCATAATGGTGTTGGTGGTGGTGGTGGCATTAGTAGTTGTAGTGGCGGTAGCAATCGTGGTAATAGTCGTAGTAGTGGTAGTAGTAGTAGTAGTTGTAGTAATGTTGGTTGTGGTGGTGTTTGTAATGGAGGTGGTGGTAGTAGTAGTAGTAGTCAATAGTTTTATTGAAAAGTTTGCAAAATGCAAAGAAAATTTTAGAAAAATAATAAAGAAACAAGTGGGAATTTTACCGGTGAGTTGTTAAATTATAAGACACCAAAAGAAAATGACTCTCCCCAGACACAAACAGAATATGCTTCAACACACAAACTCACATAAAGAATCTTGCAAACCAAATCCAAAAACGAAATAGAATTTCAGTAACTGTTGGAAAACTGATTGTAGCAGTCACTCGATCAATTCCTAGCGATATCTGAAGAAGAAATTTTTGTATTCCCAAACATTATTATTAAATCAGACAATGGATAGTTAAATTATAACAGTTATTATATGTTTCTTTATTACTCTCAAGGGGCTAAACATAGAGGGGACAAACAAGGACAGACAAAGGGATTAAGTCGATTACATCGACCCCAGTGCGTAACTGGCACTTAATTTATAGTTTCCCGAACGGATGAAAGGCAAAGTCGACCTCGGCGGAATTTGAACTCAGAACATAATGGCAGACGAAATACGTCTACGTATTTCGCCCAGCGGGCTAACGATTCTGCCAGTTCACCGCCTTTTAACAGTTATTATGGTCCACTCTGCATTATTGTTCCAGTCAAGACCCATATTTTATAATCTAAATTAAAACCTTCCACCAAAGTTTGATGTTAATTTATGCTCCAAACACCAACTTTCACTATATTCTTCATTATTTTTCAATTATTTCACTATATTCCTTATTATTTTCAAAATTAATTACAACAAAAGCAGTGTGTTTTAACATTATTATGCTACTGAATCAGTTCAAGTGGATCCTTCACTGTGTTTTATAGAATGGAAAACGTTTGAGTCAGACCTTCTGGTTTTTGGTCTACCAACTTCAAAATTCTTTAATTTTTTTTATAACATCTTACCTGAGGTTACCTCTAGTCCTGATAAAAAATTTTCTTTTTTTAAAGGGATCTAAATAATACCATCAAAATTTCATGTTAATCTTTTCGCATTTCAACAGAAATATGGTAACAAAAGGGTTAATGTGATCCAAATTAAAAACATTTCACCGAAATTTTATATTAATTCATGCCTCAAACACCAGCTGAAATTACGGCAGTTATTTTATTGAATTCTTCATTATTATCAAAATGAATTGAAACAAAGACAATGTATTTCAACTGTTCCTGGTTCTGTGATACAAACTTTCTGTTTAAAAGTAATCTAAGTTATACTCTTTTACTTGTTTCAGTCATTTGACTGCAGCCATGCTGGAGCACTGCATTTAGCTGAACAAATTGACCCCAGAATTTATTCTTTGTAAGCCTAGTTCTTATTCTATTGGTCTCTTTTGCCAAACCGCTAAGTTATGGGGACATAAACACACCAGCATCAGTTGTCAAGCAATGGTGGGCAGACAAACACAGACAGACACACACACACACAGGTCTTCGCAAGCAGAGTTTAGTGACCAAAGAAGGAAAAGGTATGCATAAGTGGGCTGGTTATGCTCCTAGCATAGTCCACAGGTTATGGTCTCATTTGGCTTGCTAGGTCTTCTCAAGCACAGCATATGTATATATATTATATATATATATAGCAGTTCGGCAAAAGAGACTGATAGAATAAGTACTGGGCTTACAAAGAATAAGTCCCGGGGTCGATTTACTCGACTAAAGGCGGAGCTCCAGCATGGCCGCAGTCAAATGACTGAAACAAGTAAAAGAGTAAAGAGTGTATATATATATATATGATGATGATATATATATAATTATGTATGTATATACACACATAGTTCTACATACAAAGATTAATAAACATGTGAGTTAATTAAGATATATATAATATATATATATATATACACAAACACTCACTTACACACACATATATAGAAACATGCTTGCATACACATATACATATATCTACATGTGAGTGTGTATGTGCATGTGAAATATATATATATGTATTATTCAGTTTACATATTACCTCAGACACACATACATGCACACACAGGCCTGGTATACATAACGAAACATCACTACACACTTCGCTAAAGTGGGACCCTCTATATGGTCAGTCATTTTGCTAAAAGTAGCTGCTAACTCTCTCCTAAAATATACTCAATTCTCTTAAAAAGGAATAAATTGAATAATGTAATCCTAGATTCTTTGTGCAGAGGGAAAAACAAGGATGGGCGTGGTTGGAATGTCTGTGATCCATAGGCCTTTCCAATCAGGGATGGCTGATTTTAGGGGGAAAATACCCACCCCCTGATAATAACATGACGCCACAGTACCCCACAGCAACTCACTTAATTCCGCAGTTTCCAGCTACTGCTGTCACCCGCCCACCCACCCTTTTCACGAAGATGTCATATCAGACATGGAATGAAATCTGCGCAAAAATGATTGCTCATGCATCTGATCTATTATTTAACATTTAACTATTCACTTGCCAGCCATTCTTAATTGAATTTGAGGAAACTGGAGACCAGTTGATTTCATATTACCAATTTATTTGACAAAGTTCCTTTTTTTTTTTTCCTTCTTCTTCTTCTTGTGTTTTTCTGGTTTTTTTAAAAATTTCTTTGCTTTCTCACTGCTTCCCCCCTACACTGTACCCATCACTAACCACCCGCAATTCTTTGTCGGAGAAGTTGTGTAAATATACTCTTCTTTTGCCTCCGTTCCCGTCCGACCTTCCCCTTTCGTATCCAAATTGTTCCTGCAAACAATGGTCGGCTAGATTAAGGCAGATGTCTCTCTTGAGTAATCTGTTTAAATATTTATGCTACGGAGAAGATGCTCTTAAACGATTTTCTCTTAATCGACGCATCTTATTGACGGACAGCTGTCCTGTCCTGTCTGTGAACTTATTTGATGCGGAGTGTTAGGAAGGATGTCAGCAGCATTATTCAGGATGCTGGCGGAAGAAAAAAAAAGAAAAGCTCTTGCTTTTTGTTTTCTTCCTGACTTTTGTTTTAATTATTTATTTTTTGTGAATCTATGCATGGATGTGTGTGTGTGTGTGTGTGTGTGTGTGTGTGTGTGTGTGATCAGATAGCTGTGATTTCTAAGAAAAGGAAAAAAGCCTCAAATTTCGTGAGGTGGGTGGGGGGAAGACTTGCTTTGTTATTGTTCTCCTCCCCTTCCTCCTCCTCCTCTTCATATTTTGTGTATTTGTGGATGGAGGAACTTAACTGTATTCTCATTGTTGTTGTTGTTCTTCTTCTGCTCCTCATCCTCCTTCTCCTTCTGACTCTCTCTTCCTCCTGCCTTCCTTCTCCCCCTCTTCATCTTTCTCCTCCTCTTGCTTTCCAGCTTATCCTCCTTCCTTCCTTCCTCCTGTCTCCTTCTTTCTCCTCCCTTCCTTCCTTTCTTCTTTCCTTCCTTCCTCCTCCTCCTCCTTCCATTTCACATCGTCTGTAACATAAAAGAAATGGAAACAGTATAAACCACCCCATACACACCCAGTCCACAACAGTACAGACAACACCCGTGTTTCCATATTTCTGAAGAATTTCATTCCTCAGAATCTCACCCTTTAACAAAGAATTTCATAATCAAAAAGACCCCAAAACTCATTTTCCCCTTGACTTCCTCATAACATGGAAACTAATGAGAAAACAGGTTTCATGTTCTAGAACTCCACAGTACCGCAAGATTTTCAGGAACTTTGCATCTCTATAATGTAGAAGATGCCTGTTGCATAACTGGTACTTTACTTTACCACCTCTCCCATCTCCACCTGAAGAACGAAAGTCGAAGTTCACCTTGGTGAA
>NC_043017.1:21345104-21350104 GCF_006345805.1 Octopus sinensis | reverse complement strand
CACCATCATAGCAAACATCATCATCACCACCATCAGTGATACCATCATCATCTGCATCATCGATATCAACATCAACATAATCGTCACCACTGCCTACATCATCATCATCTCCATCATCACCGTTATCATCATCATCATCATCATCATCATCATCATTAACATTTTCATAATCATCACCACTGCCAACATCATCATCATCATCATCATCAGTGATTTCTAGCACTCTTACAACATCATGCACCAACAGGACGGAGTAGAAATATCGTTAACACTGTTCATTGATGTGTCTTTTTTGCTTTTCTTTAATCTTTAATCATTCCCAAACTTGCTGTTGCTGCTACTGGTCTTACTGCTGTTGGTTATGATGTTGTTGTTAAGCTCCAGAACAGGCTCTGATCCAGCAGACCTAAGATTTAACCTATTACCATTTAAACCAGCCATATTCTGCCAGTGGCATGTAAAAAGCACTATCCAAATGTGGCCAATGCTAGGGTTGCCTGACTGGCCCCCTCCTTGCATGCCGGTGCCACGTAAAAAGCTCTATCTGAACATGATTGATGCCAGGCCCACTTGACTGGCTCCTGTGCTGGTGGCATGTAAAAAGCACCCACTGCACTCTCGGAGTGGTTGGCATTACCTAAAGGAGTAACTGAAATAAAACCCCTTCTGTTGCTCCCATCCAGTATTTTAGAACTTTATTGTCTTGAAAATTTAACATTACAGAAATTGTTTTAAAACTCTGTTGCTCTTTGCAGTCATTTTACAGTGATTGCAATGGGTTTGGTTTAAGGACCAGTCTCTCCTCACCTGCCCAGAATCTCTTTTACTCTTTGAAAGACTTTATTCATGTGATGCCCTGAAGCACTTGGAAATCAGAGTTTAAACAGTTCATATTAGATATTTTCTCCTTTTGCTTGTCATGACACATAGTTTCACGGGAAGAGAGAGAGAGAGAAAGATGAAGGGAGGCAAATACATGTGTGTGTGTGTTTGTAGTGTAGGGTAGTGTGTGTATGTGTGTTTTTCTGTCTGTGTGTGTGTGTGTGTGTGTAGTGTAGGGTAGTGTGTGTATGTGTGTTTGTCTGTGTGTGTGTGTGTAGTGTGTGCAATGGAAAGGGGACAGAATATATTGCTGTGCCCTCAAGCAAGTACAGGATTTCACTTCTTATAAGAATGTCCAAAAATAAAAAGGATTTTAAGGTAAGCTAGGGGGAATTATAGTGATGGTCATGGAAGGGGGGAAATGGCGTAGGGGTAGTTTCTCTTGAGAATTTTGTTTGGAATAGCAAGGATATTTGTTGTTGTTGTTGTGGTGGTGTTGGTGGGTGTGTTTTGCCGAGGATGAATTTGAAGTTAGTGGAGATGGAGTGGAATGCAATGTTAGTCATGCTTCTGGTGGTGTAGGGAGCAGTAACAGTTTGCTCCACTAAAGATAGCAAGGAAAGGTTTACCACCTTTTTCATATTCCTCTGTTTTTCTTTTTCTTCTTTTTTTTTTGAATTTCACGACTGGAAAATTACCTTGTGTTATTTACATTCTGGGTTCAAATCCTGTCACAGTCATCTTTGCCTTTTTTTGCCTTTCATCTTTTTGTGGTCAATAAGATGAAGTACAAGTCAAGTACCAGGGTCAAATGAAGTGACTAATCCCATCTTGCTAAAATTGCTGGCCTTGTGCATGAAAGTGACATGCTGGCAGAATTGTTAAGACCCTGGAAAAATGCTTAGCAACATTTCGCCCCTCTAAATGTTCTGAGTGCAAATTCTGCTCAGGTTGACTATACCTTTCATCTTTTCAGGATCAATGAGTTTAGAAGCAGTTGAGCATTGGCATTGATACAATTGACAAGCTCTCCTCCTCTTTCAAAATTGCTGGCCTTGGGCAAAAATTTAAATCATTATTACTATTATAATAATAATAATAATAATAATAATAATTATTATTATTATTATTATTATTATTATTATTGAGTGAGAGAGCAGTGCATGCCATCAAAGTGACACTGGGGTAAAATATACAAAATCCAGTATACCCATGATGACTACCCATCTGATAAGGGTGCACTAGGCACATGCATCACAACCATTTGTGCACGACATGGTGATCTCATATCAAAATAAACAGCACATGACCTTGCAGGTGGGGCCCAGTTAGAATTTTCTTCAGGTCGAGTAACCCATCCCACTCGAAAGGTCCCTGAATAAGGGTTGTTTAAGGATGTTGAACAAAACACCCATGTTTCCAGGTGAATTATTCAAACCCCAAAGAATCCTTCTCAACACATGGCTATGATGCTCCCCCTGTACTTCTGCTCGTGATCAGAGATGCACATATTGTCAGCCACTAAGGGACATGCTCAACTGGTTAAAGTCAAACAACTGACAAGCAAATCTGTGGTATTGAGCAGAATTTTTGCTTTAGGCCATCTTTTATACCAAGACAAAACAATGTACATGATAACACTTCCAATCAGTTAAGATCAGAAGCCATGAGAGCCACTGCCTGGTACTGCATCAGGGCATTTATTATTATTATTATTATCATCAAGGTGGTGAGCTGGCAGAGTTTTTGCAGTACCAGGTAAAACAACGATAATAATAATAATGATAACAATAAATAAATTAATCATAAATCTTCTGAGATCCATGGTCAATAACATGAGACATGGATGCAGAAGGTGTGAAGAAAATAGTTTATTAGCAAATTCCTTCGAGCAGAACTGTCTTGGAGAGATGAGCATCTTGGTGAGGAAGAAATCAAAATGGGAATCATTGCAGTATTATTCACATACCATGAGTAACTACTGCAGTAGCAGTCGTGGTGGTGGTAGCAGCAGCGGTAGTGGTAGTGGCAGTGGTGGCGGTGGTGGCGGTAGTGGTGGTGGTGGTGGTGGTGGTTTTGTTGTTGTTGTTATAAAAGTATTGAATTGGCTGAATCATTACAGTAATAGAACGATTTGCAATATTCATTCTGGCTCTCCATGTTCTTGTTTCAAGTCTTGCCAAAATCAACTTTGCCTTTCATTTTCTCTGAGGGTCAGTGAAATATACCCTCAACCTTGTATAGTACTTGGGTTCATCTTATCAGCTAAATCCCCTTCCCTTGAAATTACTGGCCTTGTGAGTATTGGCAACTGGAAATGTATCCAGCCATAAAAATAAAAAAAATCTACTTCATGAAAATTTTGTCCAGCCCATGTGAGCATGGAAAGCTCATTATTAGATTATTATTGTTAATACTATTATCATTATTATTATTATTATTATTATTATTATTATTATTATCATCATCATCATCATTATTATTATTATTATTATTATTATTATTATTATTATTATTATTGTTATCATCATTGTTATTAATATTATTATCATTGTTATTATTATTATTATTAAGGCAATGGGCTGGCAGAATTGTTAGCATGCTGGGCAAAATGTTTAGCAGTATTTTGTCTGCCGCTATGTTCTGAGTTCAAATTCCACCGAAGTTAAGTCGACTTTGCCTTTCATCCTTCCGGAGTCGATTAAACAAGTACCAGTTCCAAACTGGGATCGATGTAATCGACTTAATCCCTTCCCCCAAATTTGAGGCCTTGTGCTTCCCATAGAAAAGCTTATTATCTTTTTTATTATTATTATTATTATTATTATTATTGAGTGAGAGAGCAGTGCATGCCATCAAAGTGACACTGGGGTAAAATATACGAAGCCCAGTATACCCATCATGACTACCCGTCTGATAAGGGTACACCAGGCACATGCATCACAACCATATGTGCGCGACATGGTGTTATTATTATTATTATTATTATTATTATTATTATTATTATTAGTAGTAGTAGTAGTAGTAGTAGAAGTAGAAGTAGTGGAGAAGGAGGAGGTATTGTCACTTTTCAAATTATTATTATTATTATTATTATTATTATTAGTAGTAGTAGTAGTAGTAGTAGAAGTAGTAGTAGTGGAGAAGGAGGAGGTACTGTCACTTTTCAACTGTTAAAATATATAACATTCCACTGCATCACAAAGCATTTACATGAATAATGTACAAAGCTGTTGCTCTCTGCGACAAATATCATCGAACTTCTAAACGACCTGAAAACTGTCTAAATTAAGAAAAACACCAACCTCTTCCCCACCCCCACAATTATTAACGACGACTATGATCATGATTATGATAAGGTTAGCAAAGCCAGTAATACCAAGCACTGCTTACTAAGATGGTGATGATGATGATACTGGGATGGTCATCGTTGGTAGGTGGCTGTAACTTATGGTTATGTTATGTGATAAATGATAAATGCAATGTTGAATTACTCATGCATTCGCACCTCTGGTGTATTTCAAATGGCAAATGTGGTTGCCGCTGACGTCTGGGATTGGTGAAATAGTGAAGTGAATGAATCAGGCAGATTTGGAAAGCTGTTTATGGGGACACACATATATATATATATATATATATGTAGGTATATATAATTATATGTATGTACATATAAATATATGTATATATAAATATATATATGTATATATAAATATATATATGTATATATAGATATATATGTATATATAAATATATATATGTATATATAGATATATATGTATGTATGTATAAATATATATGTATGTATGAATATGTGTATGTATGTGTGTATGTATATATAAATATATATGTATATATATATGTGTATATGTATGTATGTATGTGTGTGTATGTATGTATGTATGTATGTATGTATATCTGTCTATCTACTTGTTGTGTACAAGTACTATACTGCGAAAGTTCCAATCATGTGAAATATCTGTCCTGCAGTTTTCATTAACCAGAATAGTTTAAAGAAGAAATGACTAATAGTTTACAGGTTAGTCACAAGAAGAAAGAAAGAATGAAAAAAAAAATGCTTTAAGGAAACATGAAAACAAATCTTCAGGAAAAAATAAAGTACAATAATAATGAAAGAAGTGAAGAGCAAATGAAGAACTGCCTTGGTTTAATGAAATCAT
>NC_043017.1:21320104-21342604 GCF_006345805.1 Octopus sinensis | reverse complement strand
TCTCTCCTTATATATATATATATATATATATATGTATATGACACACATACACCCTCCCTTATTTTACATGTTTAAAATATCCTTAAAGTTTTATGGATATTATTGGAGTTTAATTTTTATCACTCTACCTTTAACTGCAAAAATCTGGATTCTTACCACACAACACACACACACACACAATTTTTTTACAATAACTAAACAACAACAGCAGGCAAATCCACTTCCATACTTATTGTATTTATGTATATAATTCCTCATTGTATATATTTTATTCATTAGTTTTATTAAACCTTTTTGTTTTCCTTATTATTTGTTCTTTGGTGTTAGATTTAAAAATGCTTTCATCTTCAGATATATCTACAAAAATTATCCATCATTTACTCTACACTGCGGTTGTTTTAACATAGGTGTTGGTGAGGGGAACCACTGTTGGAATTATTTGTTTTTTGTGGGGTTTAAGTGTTGGGGGGGTTGTAAACCCCTGCTATCATACCATTTAATCAGTTTCCTAAAAGCCTTTTCTGATACAAAAAAAAGGAGTAGTATATATTTTGTATTTCCTTTAATAAAATAAGCTGGGACTGCCTTCTAAGAAGATTGGAGATTTAAATATTTAAAGAATATTTTTTATGTTCACCAATACATGTATGTGGATATATATATATATGCATGTATATATATGTGTGCATCTGTGTATATATATATATCATATATAAACATATATATCATATATATATTTATGATATTTATGTATCATATATATATATGTATGTATATACACACACATGTATGTATCATATATATATATATATATATATATATGTATGTATATACACACACATGTATATATCATATATATACATATATATGATATATACATATATACATGATATATACATATATATATATTTATGCTTCATATATGTGTATATACATATAGATATATATATAATATATATATATATACGGTATTTATGTATGATGTATATGTATACATATATGTGTATATATATATTTTTGAGTGTGTGTGTGTGTGTGTATGCATATTAATAAATGATAACATAATATGTAGGTGGAGATTCATATATATATTACATACATATATATAATATATATATATATTTGTGTATGTATATGTGGGTATTTTCATGTCTATATTTGTATGTGTGTTTGTGTATATGGATCTGAAGCTAAACAATTTATTTGCAATAAATTTAGTTATGATATTTTTAAGATAGGTTTTGAACTTCACTGTGTTAGGAGAAAGAATGGAGATTTTATTTTCATTTAACTTTTTTCAACTATATAGCAAAATGAGAATGAGGTTTTAACATATACTGAAAGATGAAAAATTTAACTTTAAATGATAAAAAAATAAATCAATAACTAAGAAAAAAAATGATGCAAAATATAGAAGAATATTTGACTGAAGCATTTGGATTAAAGAATTTTATGGAAAATATTCACACTTGAAGAAGTGTATGAGAAATATGAAAAACTGTCTTAGTAGAAGAGAGGAAGAATGCACAAATAACAAACTTAAAATGACAGAAATATGGAGAGAAAGATTTTGAGTTTGTGAAGAACGAAGAAAATTATGGAAGACTAAAAGAGACATATGATTGGATAAAGTCCAAGCAGAGAGAAGGAGAGAAATATGGAAATATATTCAGAAAAATATGAAGAAAAATGAAATGAAATGAAATGGGATGAATTTATTTTGGAAGTTTAGGAAAAAAATATATATTTGAAGTGTAGGAAAATATGTGTATATAAAATTAAAGAGCGATATTAGAAGATGAAAAGAGATGTAGAATCAGAGAGATTGAGTTGTGGAGATACGAAGGAAAGTATGGAAAGTATAAATGAGAAATATTTGGAGAGTTTTAAAAGAAATTTAGAAGGAGATGGTTTATACAGAATTATGGAAGTGTGAAGGAAACTATGGAAGTATGGATGGAGACAGCACACTAAACTATGGAAAAGCCAAAGACAAACAGAGAAGAACGAAAAAAACTACTACTATTACTATTACTACTACTACTACTACTTCTTCTACTGTTTGGTGAAGAATGTATAATCTTATTTATCATAGCTAATATTTCCCCTAGGTACAGCAATACCAAATACCTGGTGTTAGAACTTAAGATACATATGTTTCAGAAGCAAGCATCAACTGAGCTCAGAACAGTAGTAAGTGAGATAACGAAGGAATAACTAATTATCTCATGAACTTCATTAGCTTACATCTGTTTCTGCTATAAGATGCAATGCACTCACATTGGTTGCAGGAGTGGCTGTATGATAAGTAGCTTGCTTACCAGCCACATGGTTTCAGGTTTGGTCCCACTCCGTGGCACCTTGGGCAATTGCTTTTTACTCAGGCTGAATTATGATGTGTCTGTGTGTGTGTGTGTATATATATACTTTATTTAAAAGCAGCAGAAATTCAACAAAACCTGTTACTCGGAGTTTCACGTTCCCGTTCGTCGGACATTCCACCTTGTTTCACATTTATGTGTTTACTCCGGTATATATATATATATATATATATATATGTGTGTGTGTGTGTGTGTGTGTGTGTATGTATGTATACTGATAGGGCACAGACAGTATGTCAATAGCAAACTGGAGGAGATGTCTTCCTGGGGCTACAAGCTAGAGTAGCATCGACCCTTAAGGGTTAGCCACATTTAGGTGGCAAATATACTTCATGATGTCATGTAGCTACTGTTTATACCTCGCTCAGAGATTTATTATTGCTCGTTTCCACTTTTTCAAGATCAGTGACTTTTCATCACTGGAAAAAGTATATATATATATATATTTGCATTGAGAGCCACTTCTCATCACCAACTGGTGGTTGTCACTTGCTGATGATGGATCAATACCCAGAAATTTGGGTCCATGTGTATCACATCAGGCTAGAGATGGTAGTGATGACTTCCCTTTGCAAATACTGATAGGGCACAGATAGTCTGTCAATAGCCAGATAGAGGAGATGTTTTCCTGAGGCTACAAGCTACAGTAGTATCGACTCTTAAGGGTTAGCTGCAGTTAGGTGGCAAATATATTTCACGATGTGCTGCAACTGTTTATAGTTTGCTCAGAGATTTATTATATATATATGTATATATATGTATATATATGTATATATTTGTATGTATGTATGTGTTTGTGTGTCTGTGTTTGTCCTCCCACTATAACTAGACAACCGATGTTGGTTTGATTACATCCACATAATGTAGCAGTTCAGCAAAAGAGACCGATAGAATAAGTACTAGTGTTATAAAGAATAAGTCCTGGATAGATTTGTTCAACTAAAGGTGGTGCTCCAGCTTGGCTATAGTCAAATGACTGAAACAAATAAAAGAATAAAAGAATTGGGAATTTCTGGCTAAATTGATTTGAATTCATACAGATCTTATTTTAGTTTACCATTAACTATTTTTACCCCCACCCCTTTTATTTACCATATTCCTGTTGAAATACAATGCTTTTGTTTCAATTAATTTTGCAAATAATGAACAATTTAGTAAAATATCTTTTGTCATTCTTAATTTAGTGTTTGGAACATAAACCAACAAATTTTGATGGAAGGTTCTCATTTAGATCGCTTTAACCCTTTAGTACTCAGATTATTGTGTTAAATGCAGTCTTATTTATTCACATTGCTTTGAATTAATTATGATTTAATTTCTATCTTCAAGAGTTTGACACTGTGGGAGTTTATTTTTAGAATGACATTAGAGCGTAGTCATGACGTGGCCAGATTTGGCCAGTTAGAATATAAGGCAAGTAGCATGTTTTGGCTGGATGTGGCCAGTTTAAGTACTAAAAGGCTAAGACAGAAAGTCTGTTTCATAGATCCAGGGCAGTCATAGATGGGACAGCAAAAGGTTTAAGGCAGCATAGAAAATAATAAAATCCAAAAGGATGAATGACAAAGTCAACCTTGGCGGAATTTGAACTCAAAGCATAAGGATGGATGAAATGCCACTAAACTTTTTGCCTGGCATTCTAACGATTTTGCCAGCTCACCACTTTACTATAATAATAATAATAATAATAATAATAATAATAATAATAATAATAATAATAATATGATGATGATGAGGATGATGATGATGGTGAAGAATTCCAACTCAGTAAATTTCTGTGTATCCAGTTGTGAATGTATCGGAGCATCACAGGTGACTCATCTAATATCTCAAGCATTGAAGACAATGTAGAGAAATGACAGCAATAATTCAAGTGATGATGATGATGATGAGGAGGAGTAGGATGATGATGACGATGACGACGATACTGCTGTTGATGATAATGATGATGATGAAGAGGAGAAGGCGGTTGAGTTATGATGATTGTCATAATGGCAATCATGTTGAGTATGATGATAATGATGAGCAGAAGAGTATGGCAATGTTGATGATAGTGACGATGATGATGGTGACCATGATGTTGAAGACGCTTACTGAAGATGATGATGGTGACCATGATGATGAAGATGCTGACTGAAGATTATGATGACGATGATGGTCATGATGATGATATTATTGACGATGGTGATGACAACGATGATGATGCTGTTGACGAAGACGTGTGTTATAACAATGTCGTTGCTGATGATGATGGCAGCAATGGGTTTATGATGATGGTGATAACGAAAAAGAAATATCTATCTTTCTCTTGATTGCTTTCTCTTGTGGCTTTCTTTTGGAAACAAACAAAAAAATTGAAAATAAATAAAAAATAAATAAATAAAGCAATAAACTATGAAATCATGAAAGAAGAAAGCAAAATTAATAAAAATAAAAAAAAACAAAGAAAAGGGTAAGAAAATGATTCAAGGGAAGGTGGAGTGTGTGTGTGGGGGGAGCAAGGACAGCTTGCAGTGGAACAGGAGACGATCCATATAAATATGGACTCAGGAATAAAATAATAATTAAGTCCATTTGAAATTCTATTGGGGTCATAAACTATTTGAGTGAGGCAAGGGTGCAGAACGAAGGGTCCCAGCACCCTGTTGTTCCCCAATCAGTAAATATATGCTTGTGTGTGTGTGTGTGCGTGTGTGTGTGTGTGTGCGTGTGTGTGCGTGTGTGCGCGCTCTGGCAAGCTGCTTACCATTTTTTTCCAATTGCGGAATAAATGACTTCTCCTTATTTATCTGAAGAAAGATGACAAGATGTATTAAGGGAAGCATCCCTTATCTCCCATCATCCGCCATGCTGTGTCAACTAGACTATGTAATGGAATAATTCTTGAAGACAAAGAAGAAGAAGAGGAAGAAGAGAATGAGAGGGAAAGAGAGAGAGAGAGAGAAAGGTGAGAAGGAAAGGCAGTGATGCATAGGAGAATATAAGAGAGGGTTACTTGGAAAGTAGAGAGGAGGGAGAAAAAGATAGATAGAGAGATAGGGTAAGAGAGAGAAGGAGGGAGTGAGAAATGTAGAAATTTGTGAAAGACAAAAGAAGAATAATATATTCATCATCAGCATCATCATTTCCATTATCATCATCATCGTCATCATCATTATCACAACCATCATCAATATTACCATTGTTGAGATCACCATCATTGGCTCTATCACAATGTTCATCATCATCATCACCCTCTTCGTCATCACCATCCTCCTCCACTACTTCTTTCTCTTCCTCCCCCTCCTCTTCATCATCATCAAGCGTGAACAGTGTGTATATGATGATGAAGATATATTCTCTTCCACCGAAGAAGTTCTGAATTATTTAAAATGGCATCCAGGTGGCACTACCATCTGAGTCACTGCCTGCACTGATGCCAGCTGTTTCAATTCCGACCACAGAAAGAGAGACAGCAATATATCAACACAACACAGCACAATATTGGCAGCAACTCATTGGTTGCAAAGTTTTATATATATATAGGCACAGGAGTGGCTGTGTGGTAAGTAGCTTGTTTACCAATCACATGGTTCTGGGTTCAGTCCCACTGTATGGCATCTTGGGCAAGTGTCTTCTGCTATAGCCTCGGGCCGACCAAAGCCTTGTGAGTGGATTTGGTAGACGGAAACTGAAAGAAGCCTGTCGTATATATGTATATATATATATATATATATATGTATGTATGTATGTGTATATGTTTGTATGTCTGTGTTTGTCCCCCTAGCATTGCTTGACAACCGATGCTGGTGTGTTTACGTCCCCGTCACTTAGCGGTTCGGCAAAAGAGACCGATAGAATAAGTACTAGGCTTACAAAGAACAAGTCCTGGGGTCGATTTGCTCGACTACAGGCAGTGCTCCAGCATGGCCACAGTCAAATGACTGAAACAAGTAAAAGAGTATATATATGTATATATATATATATATACATACATATATATATGTATGTATGTATGTGTCTCATCTTCACTTCTGAGGAAGACGACAAAAACGACAACTACAGTGAACTCAGAATTTGAACTCAGAATCTACAGCACCACAACTAAATGCAACTATTAATTGTTTGTTTCAGAGTCACAAGTCCTGAAATTAATGAGTGCAGCAGGATTAGTTGATATCATTGACCTCAGTATATGACTGGTGTATACTTTTATCTAGGCATAACAGCAAGGAACTAAGGTGACCTATCAAGCTTGCACAGGAAAGGTAGTGTTATGTCCTTCCCAAAGGATTTTGCTCATGCAGCTTTGGTTTTTGCAAGAAAAAATAAAGTCAGGTCATTTTTTTAACACATCTTGTTTATAATCACTGTCATCATCATCACCACAATCACCACTCTCATTATTATCATCATCATTATCATTACCATCATTGTCTTCACCCTCACCATCACTACCATCGTCTTCACCATCACCCATATTGTCTTCACCATCATCACCATTATCACCATCACCATCGTTTTCACCATCACCATCATCATCTTCACCATCACCATCTTCACCATCACTGTCATCACCATCATCATCGTCTTCACCATCATTCTCATCATATTCACCATCACCATCGTCGTCCTAACCATCATCATCGTCTTCACCATCATCATCATCTTCACCATCATCCTTATCATATTCACCATCACCATCATCGTCTTCACCATCATCCTCATCTTCATTGTTTTATGTCTGTACTTCCAAACAAACATAACTCAGAGTTACACTTGTATCAATTCCTACCACCCCTTAGTGGAGTTTGAACTCAGAACTTAACAACAGAAAAATTACCACTAAGCATTTCGCCCAGCATGCTAGCAATTCTGCTTGCTTGTCACCTTAATAATAATAATAATAATAATAATAATAATAATAATAATAATAATAATTATGATAATCCTTTCTACTAAAGGCACAAAACCTGAAATTTGTAGGGTGGAGGGAGTAAATCGATTATATTGACCCCGGTATCTCAGTCTCCCTAAGTCTCTCTCTCTCTCTCTCTCTCTCTCTCTCTCCTCTCTCTCTCTCTCTCTCCCTTCTTTCATCATTTGCCTGTGAGACACAACAGTTTCTCAAGTCTCACCTCATCACTTTTTCCCATGTTCCCCCTTACTCATTCCTCTTCCATAATCAACTTCTGCTGTTGGCATTCTCTTGTTCTTTTGTTTGTTTTTTGTTTTATTCTTTTCCTTGTGTCAGGCATTGGGCTGTGGCCATGCTGGGGCAACACCTCAAAGGGTCTAGTTGATCAAATCAATCTCAGTATTTGCTCTTTTTAAAGCCTGGTGCTTTTTTCTCTTGTCTCTTTCATTTAAACACCTAAGTAATGGGAATGTAAACAAACCAGCATTGGGTGAAATGCTGTGAGAGATAAACACCCCCACACACACACACACTTTCTGCACTTCTCTAAGTAAGGAATGTCTGGGCTGTTTTGTTGTTTAGTACTCTTAGAGATTGTTCATCTCACCTGGAAATATAGTGGGGTTAACAATAGGAAGGGCATCTGCTCCAACATGCTTTCATTGCATTCCAACAAAACATGGAAAAGTAAATGGGTTCTTCTTCTTCTTCTCTTCTTCTTCTTCTTCTTCTTTATCTTCTTCTTCTTCTTTTCTTCTTTTCTTCTTCTTCTTCTTCTCTTCGTCTTCTTCTTCTTCTTCTTCTTCTTCTTCTTTTCTTCTCCTTCTTTTTCTTCTTCTTCTTTTATTTTCTTCTCCTTTTCTTCTTCTTTTCTTCTCCTTATTTTCTCCTTCTTCTCTTTTCTTCTTTTCTCCTTCTTTTCTTCTTCTCCTTCTTCTTCTTCTTCTTCTTATTCTATCCTCCTCCTTTTTTTCTCACTATGTTACTACAATGCAGTATAACCTGTACAGCTTCATGTAATTAATTTCAATCTATCGAGGGTCAGTCCTGAGGGGTGACAAGAGTGACAGTCATCTGACAAAATGTGATATATGTTGCTTATGGCTTTCAGATATTGGTGCTGGCTGTGGCAATGAGAAAACTAACTTTAACCCTTTTGTTACCAACCTGCCTGAAACTGCCTCTGGCTCTGAGTACAAATGTCTTGTTTTCATAAGTTCTGAATTAAATTCTTCCACCAAACCTTAGTCACAATTTATGTTCCTAACACCAGCTTAATGATAACTAAGTTATTTTACTAAATTCTTTGTTATATTTAAAATTAATCGAAAGAAACACAAAGCATCTCAAAATAAATATAGTAACAAAAGGGTTAAGCTAAGTTCCTCTCATCTAGCCATATGGCTACTTAGCTGACATCTGGTCTCGTAAGGGTGTATGTGTATGAAAGAGAGAGAGAGAGAAAGAGAAAGCAAGAAAATGAGTCAATGATGATAAATGACAGTTTTGACCAGAAAAAAAGCCTTATGTCATCTGCAGCATTGAAATTAAATTTCTTCTAACAAGAAACTAAAAGATGATACAAAACAAACCCAAATTTTTTTTTTTTATTTTAAATCCAGTTTTTGAAAGAAATAAGCATCAACTATTTGACAGCATCCAATAAACTCTTTGCAAGAATTACAAAACTATTTTCTAAATATTTTTGGTGGGGTTCTTGATTATGTTTTGGCACCGATTTTACAGGTTGCTTACTTTAAATTGTAAGGTCAAAATGATAATGACCAAAATTAGATTTACCACTTTGGTGGTAGCATATTTATTGTGTGCCCAATTAAACAATTCTGCTAATTTCAAAGTGATTATGTTTGAATTAAAACCTTTCCATAATTTATTTCATGTAACAAAAGTAAAAACAACCCAAAATATGTTTGCAAAATCGTATTTGAAACACTAGGGTGATAGTTAAAAACAAAAACAAACCCAAATAAAAGATGTTTTAATTTAATTAGATCCTTCCAACTTAATCATTATTTTCAAAATTAATTAAAACACATGAAGGAATGAATGTCCTCGTTATGATGATTGTCAGGGGCTGAAAATATAGCCTGTTTGTTTTTTCTTTTATTCTTTTACTTATTTCAGTCATTTGACTGCAGCCATGCTGGGGCACCGCCTTTAGCTGAACAAATCGACCCCAGGACTTATTCTTTGTAAGCCTGGTACTTCCTTTATAGGTCCCTTTTGCCAAAGCACTAAGTTGTGGCGATGTAAACACACCAACATTGGTTGCCAAGTTATGTCTGTATGTTTTTTTTTCTGGATAAATAGGGTCAGTTGGCCTTGAGGTCTCTTCTGATTCAATTTACTGTCAGCGTTGCTCTTAGCTATGTTATGGGGATGTAAACAAACCAACGCTGGTTGTCAAATGGTGGTGAGGACAAAGACAAACACAACACGCATTCACACACAGATATATTACATACCAACACCAATTGTCAAACGGAAGAAAAATATACTCAACCACAAAAGCATACATACATACATACATACATATATATATCTATACATACACACACACACACACACACACATTTACATATATATATATACACGTGTGTGAGCGTGTATATATATATGTATATTTATATATATATATATATATACACACATATATATGTATATTTATATATATATATATATATATATACACACATATATGTATATTATATATATATATACACACACATATATATGTATATTTATATATATATATATATATACACACATATATATGTATATTTATATATACAGACACACACATATATATATGTATTATGTATATATATGTACACACACACACATATATATATATATATATATATAATATATATATATATAATTTCAACAATTGAGGGTAAAATTAATTAATTAATCAATTTCACCAAGTATTCAGTATGCAAAGGGACCATTTAAGGCGAATTCAAATTATTACATTATATAAAAGGGCTTAGTAAAATAAATTACTTTGCCGCATACTGAACTCATTAGAAATAGCAGCCAAAAAAAACTTTTCTAAAACTATTTCTAATACTTAAAGAAAACCTCTCTCATATAGTGTTTGCTCAATTCAACTCACGAAAGTATGGGGGTAGAGACATTAAAAAATCAAATGCAAAGGTTATTTGAGAACGTACGTTTCAAGATTAGTCAAACTCGACATTTCTATCATCAGCTCAGAACTCCCTGGTTTGGATTTGAAAACACTGAAAGTGGGAGCATACCCTTTCGGCTTCTTCTCGCTTCTGAAGATCTGCTCGACACTAACAGTGCCAACAAACTCAAAAATGCAAGCGAAGAATTTCTGCTCTCCCCTTTCCACCAGCGTGGGTTAAAATCAGTAAACACTATGCTTTTTTCGGTAAAATCCGAGGCATTATATAGAGAGAGATGAATTATAATTTCAACAATTGAGGGTAAAATTAATTAATTAATCAATTTCACCAAGTATTCAGTATGCTATTTCTAATGAGTTCAGTATGCGGCAAAGTAATTTATTTTACTAAGCCCTTTTATATAATGTAATAATTTGAATTCGCCTTAAATGGTCCCTTTGCATACTGAATACTTGGTGAAATTGATTAATTAATTAATTTTACCCTCAATTGTTGAAATTATAATTCATCTCTCTCTATATAATGCCTCGGATTTTACCGAAAAAAGCATAGTGTTTACTGATTTTAACCCACGCTGGTGGAAAGGGGAGAGCAGAAATTCTTCGCTTGCATTTTTGAGTTTGTTGGCACTGTTAGTGTCGAGCAGATCTTCAGAAGCGAGAAGAAGCTGAAAGGGTATGCTCCCACTTTCAGTGTTTTCAAATCCAAACCAGGGAGTTCTGAGCTGATGATAGAAATGTCGAGTTTGACTAATCTTGAAACGTACGTTCTCAAATAACCTTTGCATTTGATTTTTTAATGTCTCTACCCCCATACTTTCGTGAGTTGAATTGAGCAAACACTATATGAGAGAGGTTTTCTTTAAGTATTAGAAATAGTTTTAGAAAAGTTTTTTTTGGCTGCTATTTCTAATGAGTTCAGTATGCGGCAAAGTAATTTATTTTACTAAGCCCTTTTATATAATATATATATATATATATATATAATGGTTCCTCTTGAAGATAACATGGATGCCACTCGAGCTTGATAGATTGACCAACTTCTTAGAGAAATGTGATGACACAGGCTGGAAAGCGGAGCATCTTCTAATTAAAGTGAGATGCAGAGGGTTTGTTAGACACAATGTGAGACGATTGTTGTTATCGTGAGGCCTGACTCATTGTAAAGTAAATACCACTATGACCGATATCCAAGCTACAGTGGAAAAGGTTAGCCACTGGATTTGGTTAAAAAGAGACAATGAGCGATAGCTATAGCTAGAAGAATATTGAGCTTTATTTGATAACCAGTTGATCTAGTAAGTGGGGCCTCATATCAATGAGTGGGGCTGGTGCACATTGATGCCATTGAGAGGTAAACCCTGAAACAGTGCGCATTCTCTACTGGTTTGCTGGCTTCCGGTATGCAGAGCTCTTCACTGGAAGCACTTGCATGTGCAAGTTGTTTGCAAAATGCACACACATATACACACATAGTCGTGGCCAAAAGTTTGTATCCTTTCTTTAAAAATCAAAATTGTTATACCCAAGTACAATTCAAATCAAACATATACTACGTAGATATTTGAGCATTTACTACACAAATTCTAATATTCAGGCCCGTGCCCCAAACTTTTGGCCAAGTAATAATATATTACAAATTAAATATGACTTTGGACACTTAATATAAAAATTCTAATTTTCAGACCTACATTCCAAAGTTTTGGCCATGACTATGTATACGATGGGCTTCTTTGTGCTTCTGCCTAATAGGTCCACTCACAAGATTTTGGTTGGCCTGTAGCAGTAGAAGACACTTGTTCAAGGTGCCACGCAGTAGATCTGACCTGTTGGGCCAACAGGGACTAAAGCCCTTAAACAGCATATTCTTTTGCAAGTAATAGCAATCACGAGTGACCAGGTTTGGTTGGGGAAGAGGGTTGCGAGAAACCTGGCAGGATAAAACCATTACTTGTCCTAAGGTCATATAAACCCACTAAACATTTTGTCAGATGCTCTACCGATTCTGCCCTTTCCAGAATTGATAATGAAATATTAACAATAAACAGTAATATCTCTAAGAAGTGAACTGTAAAAGGAATCATATACACATTCAAATCTTTTGAAAATTTGAAGTGAATTTGTTGGAGAAATACATTTAAAGAAATTATAAAATATCACGGAAACTTCATTAAGATTTTCAAAGAATGGAAATAAAAGATGATTAGAAGAATTGACTTAGGAAAAATATAGATTGGTTAGATTGAAGAGAATGGTGAATTATAAAAATTAACAGAAGAAGAAGTTTGCAGATTAAATATGAATTTGTATTGCTTTAAGTGGAAACAGAAGTAGTGGAGGGAGAGAAAAACTGCTGGAATGATCATAAAAAGAGAGGAAATATATATATATATATATATAGAGAGAGAGAGAGAGAGAGAAAGAGAGAGAGAGAGAGAGACAGAGAGAGACAGAGATAGATAGAGAGAGACATATATGTATATATATCTTTTTCTTTCCCTTTCATTGTCTCTTTCAACACATACATGCATACATACAAGTTAAAATAGATATAAGAAATCCAAGTAGATGCAAGTGAAATGATATATATATATATATATATATATATATATGCATATATATACATATGTACATATATGTATACATATGTGTGTGTGTGTGTATATATATATGTATATATGTATATAATATATATATATATATATATACACACACATGCATGCACACACATAAATTTATGTGTATATATATATAGTATATTCTTATATATATATATATATATATATATATACATACACACACATACATATGTATATGTTACATATATATATATATATATGTATATATATGTATATATATATATATATATGAAGGAAGAATTGGAAGATAAATAAATAATAAGGATGTAGGAATTGGAAGAAACTCCCAGAAATAAGATACTAGAATATGTATAAAATATGTATAAAATATGTATATAATAAATAAAAGGTAATAATTTAGGAAAAAGTAAAAGAAATAATGAAAAGAACAAAATGTGAGATAAGAAAGAATTGAAACAGAAGAGAAAAACCTGTAAGATAGGGGTAAAAAAAAAAAAGGGCATCGGATTGATTGAAGAGTGGATGGAACATTTTGAAAGAACTAGAAAGATCTTTGGAAGAAGGAACAATGAAAAATTTCGGAAGGTTTTTGTACATTCAATATTAAAGAATTTGTGAAAAGAACAATGTGGACTGTGATATGCAATTAGCAGAAATCTAGTTAATATTTCCAGAAAAATCTGGATTTTTATAGATTTCTTGCTTTTTTGCCTTTTCTTTTTTCGTTGTTAATTCTAAAACATTTAATAAAACCATTCACTATTTTATTCGCCAAGAAATATTTTCTAGGTTTATATTTTTTGTTTTCCATTCTAGGCTTCCATACAATTTCGTATATGGTTGTTCTGTTTTTTACTCATTTGTTTGTCTGTTATATTTTTTTTCTACTGATTTTATTTTTATTTATTTATTTATTTATTTATTCTTTTCTGTCTCTGTTTACAATATGACTATGTTTTAACCACTAGATGGAGTCTGTCATCTTCATAGATGAAAATATTCTATTTTCTATCGTTGAAAAATAATTTTGGGGCTGTTGAGATATTATTTTTGTTGTTGCTGCTGCTGCTGCTGCTGTTGTTGTTGTTCTTCTTCTTCTTCCTCTTCTTCTTCTTCTTTTTCTTCTTGCTGTTGTTATTTTGTAGTTGTTTAATTTTCATTTTGGTTCATATATATTTTGTTTCCCGTTTCAGTCAGCCAATCATAAACAGGGATTAATTCACTTCATTCTCCCTTCCATCTTCCTGATTAGTTTGTTACATAGGATCTCTTACTATGAACTCACACACACACACACACATACACACACACACACATGATAACGATAATAATAATAATAATAATAATAATAATGATAATAATGATGGTTTCAAATTTTGGCACAGCGAGTTTGGGGGAGGGTATAAGTCGATTATGTCCACCCCAGTGTTTAACTGGTACTTATTTTATCAACCCCTAGAGGATGAAAAGGAAAGTCGGCCTTGGTGGAATTTGAACTCAGAACATGAAAATGAATGAAATGCCACTAAAAGTATTTTGCATGACATGTTGATGATTCTACCCGCTCACCACCTTAATAATAATGATGATGATGATGATAATGATAATGATAATAATGATGATAATAATAACAATAATATTAATGATAATGATAAAAATTATGATAATAATAATAATAATGATAATAAGTTCTTAATAATAATAGTAATAATAATAATAATAATAATAATAATAATAATAATAATGATAATAAGTTCTTAATAATAATAATAATAATAGTAATAAGAAGAAATCAAGTAAGATACTTTTTAACCAGATAACATTTAAATCACTTGGAATTGAATGAGGGAAATGAAATAAAGTTAAATAAAATGAAATTCTAGAAACGAAATCCATCATGCAGTGTATTCTTCACTCCATTCAAAGAATGGAATTTTCTGGCTGTTTTGAAAGTTTCTCAATTTCAAATAAATAAATTCCACTTTTTATGTTTTTTTTTTTATTTGCTTCCCTTTTAATTCAAACAGATTAATCCAAGTAAAAGATTCTGGATTGGTGAAAATTTCAATTATTTTCTGCAAACGTTGGTAATATGCCATCAGATTTTAGAGGACAATTGTTTCTATGGAATCGATACCTGATAGAGAATAAACCTATCACTTCAATTAAGATGGTTCATTATCATCATCATCATCATCGTTTAATGTCCATTTTCCATGCTAGCATGGGCTGTACTCTAATCAACTTTACCAAATATCCATGAACAGGGAGACACAAGATTTAAATGCAAAAAAATGCAAAAAAAAAATTCGAAGGTAAAGAATCATCATCATCATCACCATCATCATCGTTTGACGTCTGTTTTCCATGCTGGCATGGGTTGGACGGTTTGACTGAGGTCTGGAGAGCCAGATGGCTGCACCATGCTCCAATCTGATCTGGCAATGTTTCTACAGCTGGATTCCCTTCCTAATGCCAGCCACTCTGAGAATGTAGTGAGTGCTTTTTATGTGCCACCAGTACAGGAGCCAGTCAGGTGGCCCTGGCATTGATTACGTTTGGATAGTGACACGGGAGACAGTCAGAGGGTACTGGCATCGGCCATGTTTGGATGTTGCTTTTTACGTGCACCAGCACAGGGGGCCAGTGAGGCAGACCTGGTCGGAGACTGGAATTGCATTTCAGTTTTGAGTTGTGGGTCAAGGCTGATCTAGCACTCTGCCCAACTCCTCTTGTTCTTTGCTTTCTGTTTAGAATAAACCAAAATTTTTGGAGTTGGGACATTGTGAGGCATTCATAGGTCCAAGTGCTGTGTCAAAGAAATTTGTTTCAAACTCACATTAAAATACAATGAAAGTGTATTATTCATGGGCCGGCATGTAAAAAGCATTATCTGAAAGTGATCAATGCCAGGATCTCATGACTGGCCCCTGTGCCAGTGGCACATAAAAAACATTATCTGATATTATTATTATTGTTGTTGAATGCACTGGTTCTTGTCGAAACATGGCCAGTGAGTTAAATCCGAGGTGTGGTTTGCTAGTTGAAAAATTATTATTATTATCATCATCATTATTATTATTATTAAGGTGGTGAGCTGGCAAAATTGTTATCAAGCCAGGCAAAATGCTTATTTGTATTTCATCTGCCACTACATTCTGAGTTCAAATTCCACTGAGGCCAGCTTTACCTTTCATCATTTTGGGGTCGATAAATTAAGTACTAGCTTTACACTGGAGTCGATGTAATTAACTAGCCCACCCAGCTTCCAAAATTTCATGCCTTGTGCCTAGAGTGGAAAGGATCATTGTTATTATGTTCCATTTAATTTACCTAGTCAGTGGCACCAGATATAGTCCACTGTAGACAATAGTCTTTTATTGGTACTGCACAATAACACATGCCCCTTCGTTATTCTCTTACTTCCCCTTTCTCTTCCCCCACCCCATTGTTGTTGTTGATGTTGTTGCTGAGATCAGTCTTTGTGTTTGGTTGTTGTTTCCATTGTAATTCTAGCCACAGCCTCATTTTAAAGAATCGATCCAGTTCAAACAACAGTGTCCATTTCTGTTCGAGACAACAACGGCATTTATTCTGCTCGTCTCCAAGAGTTTGGCTGGAGAAGAAATAAATACAATACTTCAAACATGACTGCAGTGAGCCAGCAGGAAAGAAATACCAAAGTTGGCACCCAATTATTGAACAACAAAAACAAAGGGAAGAATTCTACACACCACCACCACCACTACCGCCACTGACACCATCATCACCACCACCACCACCACCACTTTCGTTACTATCATCACTATCTCCGCTTGCATCAGCACCATTTTGTCCTGTTGCTTTATAGATTTGCCAAAACTATTTGTTGTGTTTCTGGTGACTTTATTGAGTTGGCACGGCGCCCATTTGTGCCTTTTCCAAAGTCACGACCTGAAGTGTTGTTCCCAAACAATGTTGTACACGACGGAATCACACAGCTAATTGCTGCAAGGCTTCTGCCGCCCGCTCATGCCGAAGTCTTCATTTTCATTTTGTTTTTATTATTATTATTATTATTATTATTATTATTATTATTATTACTATTATTATTATTACTATTATTTGTTTTTCTCCATCTGGTGACATTACAAACACAATACTTGTCTACATTCAAGAATAATGATAGCAACAATAACAGCAGCAGAAACAACAACTACAACAATAATAATAATGATAATAATACTAATAATAATAATAGTAATAATAATACTAATAATAATAATAATAATAATAAAAATAATAATGATAATAATAATAAAAATAATAATAATAATAATGATAATAATACTAATAATAATAATAGTAATAATAATACTAATAATAATAATAGTAATAATAATACTAATAATAATAATAGTAATAATAATACTAATAATAATAATAGTAATAATAATACTAATAATAATAATAGTAATAATAATACTAATAATAATAATAATAATAATAAAAATAATAATAATAATAATAATATAATAATAATAATAATAATTGCGCCAGTAATAACAATAGCAGCTATAGTGATGCAATGACAGAATTGTAATGAAATAAAACCAAAGAGAATTTTTCATTTAGTAGTTTTATATATCATCATCATCACTATTATTATTATTATTATTATTATTATTATTATTATTATTATTATTATTATATCATTATTATTATTATTATTAAGTTGTCAAGTTGGCAGAATGGTTAGTGCACCAGGCAAAATGCTTATTGGCATGTCTTCCGGCTTGTTATGCTCCGAGTTCAAATACTGCCAGGGTCAACTTTGCCTTTTTGTCCTTCTAGGACCAAAAAAAATTTGTAAAATAGATACCAGTCAAGTACCGCAGTTGATGTAATGGATTGCCCCCACTCCATCCCTCCCCTCAAAAATAACTGGCCTTCTGCCAAAATTTGAAACCACTGTTACAGTCATTATTATTGTTATCATTTTTATTGTTACTATCATTATTATTATTATTATTATTATTATTATTATTATTAAAGTGGTAAGCTGGCAGAAATGTTAGCATGCTGGGCGAAATGCTTAGTGGTATTTCATCTGTCTTTACATTCTGAGTTCAAATTCCAACGAGGTCAACTTGGCCTTCCATTTTTTTCAGGATCAATAAATTAAGTACCAGTTGTGTACTGGTGGGGAGGGGTCGATCTAATTGACTGGACCCCTCCCCTAAAATTTCAGAATTTGTAGCTAGAGTGGAAAAGATTATTATTATTATCATTATTATTATTATTATTATTATTATTATTGCTACTGTTATTGCTTATTATAATCCAAAATGGAATTTTCAAATTCGAAACCATTAGATTGCAGAGGTGGAAATCTTTGGCGAATAACTATGCAAGCATAAGTTTGTATACAATTGACAGTGTATATAAAATTCTTGATTATCAAAAGATCCTTTGTGCTGAACTTTCATAATTCTATCAAATTCCATTCCTTTGCATCATTTCCGTTTCCTGAAGTGAAAGAATGGTGAAGAAACGTATACATATTCTTTGATAAATTCATGAATAGTTTCGAATTCTGAAAAGAAAATTCATTCAAATAATCATGACCTGCTGTTTAGCGTCAGGTTGACTCCAGATTCTACTTGTTTCAAGATAATTGGTTCTCAATAGCTATAAGATGTAAAGGGCAGGTGAGGGTGGATAAAGACCACCAAAGAATACAGGGGCCTTTTCTTCTTGTTCATCTTATGTTAGTGAAAAATGAAAGACAGAATGTTAACCTCTATAGTGCTGATGTCTGGCTAAACTGTGAGTGTATACGGTTTAGCTGCTGATGACCTGATCATATAAAAGGATGTACTGGACCAAAGGTTAACTGTAGCACTTGTAAATTAATTGATGTTGTAGATATATATGTATGTGATGATTGCTTCATCTTGTCATTTGATAGCTAGTTGACATTGAGCCTGATTCTTCTGATTTACTCTATCTTTGCATGTGCACGATAAGACTTTTCACCCCAACGCATCTATAAAGTCTTAGGACTTTATAAAATGCAAAATGAATCACTAAAAGAAATGATGGTAAGATATCTGTACATCATTGGGTTTAAGTGACAAAATCTTGCACGACACTTTTGCCACTCTCTCGGTCACCATAACATGTCCTGGTGGCCAGATTGCAAAATGATGAGTACTATTTTGATTGCAAGTTTTATGTCAGAGTCTCCTTCTCCCAGAAGAGCTGCCTTCCCTATAACTTTGGCAAAGAACAATGGGAGCCTTCTCTGATCCTGGAAAATCTGCAGTACCGTGACAGGTCCCTTCAGTTTCAGGTAGAATAAGCACTATCCAATCATGGACGTTTGCCAGCCTCGTCTGGCACCTGTGCCAGTAGCACATAAAAAGGACCCACTACACTCACGGAGTGGTTGGCATTAGGAAGGGCATCCAGCCGTAGAAACATTGCCAGATCAGACTGGCCTGGTGCAGCCTTCTGGCTTCCCAGACCCCAGTTGAACCGTCCAACCCATGCTAGCATGGAAAGCAGACATTAAAAGATGATGATGATGATGATGATGATATATATATCACCATCATCATCATTTAACATCCGTTGTCCATGCTGGCACATGTGTGTGTATGTTTGTGTGCATGTTGGTGTTCTCTGTGTGATACTCTGCGATAGATGTAAATGAATGCCACCGTCATACAAGCAGTGTCATTCATTTCTAATATTCTGTGAAAACATGGTTGCCCATGGGGAAATATTGCCTTGCTTGGAAACAGGTGAGGGTCAATGACAGAAAGAGCATCCAGCTATAGAAAATCTGTTTGAAACATGTAAAACTGGAAAATTAGACACTAAAACGATGATGATGACGATGCTGATATACATATATCTCGCCTGGCACCCGTGCTGGTGGCACGTAAAAATCACCATCCGATTGTGGCCGTTTGCCAGCCTCTTCTGGCACCTGTGCCGGTGGCATGTAAAAAGCACCATCCAATCATGGCCATTTGCCAGCCTCGTCTGGCACCTGTGCTGGTGGCATGTAAAAAGCACCCACTACACTCACGGAGGGGTTGGTGTTAGGAAGGGCATCAGCCATAGAAACATTGCCAGATCAGACTGGGCCTGGTGCAGCCTTCTGGCTTCCCAGACCCCAGTTGAACCATCCAACCCATGCTAGCATGGAAAGCGGATGCTAAATGATGATGATGATGATGGTGATGATATTGCTTTATTTTTTTTTTTTTTTACTAATTCCATAATTGGAATAAAGAAATCAACAGTAAAAAGATAATAGATCTGATAGCCAAAAAAAAAAAGAATAAAAATATGGAAATTCACTATCTTTATGTAACATTTCATAATAAAACTGGTTACCATACTTTCACCAAAACAGTCTGTTCAAAGATAGATTTCGGTTCCATGTTCTTAATTAATTTTTGCTGAATCTCTTGGAATGGATGTCTACTGCTTAATCTTAACTGTGGTCATAGCGTTGTTGATAGAATGCTAACAAAATGTCTGAGAGACGTCTGAAAAAAAAAGCCAGCTAAAACACTTTTACAAAAACGACAGACGGATGTTTATATTGTTTTATATTATGCAAATTAAGGTTTTTGTGTTGAGAATAAATAAATTAGAATATTATTGTTTTCTGCTTTTACCATATTTTTTTCTTTTTGTTATATTTTATCATTATTACAAACTTGTTACCAGTTCAAATATGCTTTGAGGTATATTTTACTGTTCTTAAAAAGGATTTTATCCTATATATATAAATACTGTTCAGTATTTACGTGTTGAGAAAAAATATATATCTTTCTACTTAAATTATTTACATTCAATGGATATTTGTCCTCATCTTGTTTGTTGTTAACACAATGTTTAATATGCCCACTGGCATATGGCGAAATGGTTAAGAGCACGGGCTACTAACCCCAAGATTCCAAGTTCGATTTCAAGCAGTGACCTGAACAATAACAACAACAACAACAATAATAATAATAATAATAATAACAACAACATTGAAAAATACCTTAGGAATGAGAACCCAGGTTCAAAATTTCCCAAAGACACCTGATGAAAGCTGGAGGGTATATCAGCCGAAACTTTGTGTTAACAACAAACAAGATGAGGACACATATCTGTTGAATGTAAATAATGTACATAATTCCCCATCTCTACAATACATTTCAGCACTTCAAAAACAAACTTGTTTGATTACATATAACGTAATATATATATATATAAAGGAGCACGTTATTGCATAATGATTAATAAACTGAAAGTGTAATGAGCAAGAGTTGCAGCAGGAGGCAATTCAGTAAAAAATAAAATACTGCATAAATGCACTATAAAACAACGACTGCACACCAACATGCATTCCAAATGCAGAAACGCTTTGCAAGTCAAGTTGCATTTGTCAGTGAACGAATCTTCGTCAGTAAATCATTTAATCCAAATTAATTGCTTCCGATTGTTATGTTGGAATTGTTAGCCAAGTGTCAATCACAGCTGGAGGATTCTTAGAATCGATGCCACCGACGAAAGGTGGATGGCATTGGTGCTGGATGCTGGGCGTTGGATGACACTGTGATGGCGAAGGGAAGGAGGATGAGGTGTGGGGATGGGGTTTGGTGTTTAGAGGGTGAAGTAAAGTTTGGCAAAGTCGTATGTGTGTGGTAAGCTAAATATCTAATAAACACAGTGGAGCGATTGGATGGTTGGGTAGGATCTGATGGCAGTGGTTAAAGGTGTTAACGTGGAATTTGGGTTATCTTCCATGGCACAGATTGGTGCATTGTGGTGTGACACAGTGTTGTGTAGCATGGCACAGAGTGCTTTGATGTGGCATAGTGTCATGTGACACAATATGCTATCAACTTGGTGTCGGTATCCATGAGTGATCTGGCATAGACCAAGAGAATTTGCGTCTCTCTCTCCTCTGTCTGTCTGATTGTCTGTCTATCTGTCTGTCTGTCTCTCTTTCTCTCTCTCTCTCTCTCTATATATATATATATATATATATATTAATCTGTATAAAAGGGGAAGGAAGACATAACTTCTTGTATTCACCCTTCAAATTCTTCCAAAGTTGTTGGTTTGGTAGAGTAGACTTGCTCCTTCAACCAACCCCAAAGAAAAAATCACTAGGTGTTAAATCAGGGCTTCTGGCCAGCCAATCATGCGGGCCTTGATGACCCATCCATCTCTCAGGGAAGCGGGTATTCAGCCATTCACGAACAACAATAGCAAAATGTGGAGGAGTGCCATCTTTAGTATTCTTGCAAGTACTGATAACTGGCCAGATTTCATCTTGCAGCTTGGTGAGATCCCTTTCAGTATTCATGGTATTGCAAAGGATGAAAGGATTCCCAATCCTGTCTGAAGTCATTCCATACCATAGCATTACCTTGGATCAATTCTGCATCTATT
>NC_043017.1:21295104-21317604 GCF_006345805.1 Octopus sinensis | reverse complement strand
CACATGAATATACATATACACTCACACACACACACACACACAATGCATATAGGCATACAAGGGGACAAAATAACATGTATTTGCATACACATTAGTACATATACATACACACATAATATACATACACATAACATGCACACACACACACACACAACACACTTATATAACACACATACACAACACACACATAACACACACAACACACACACGCATACACACATATAGCACACACACACACACAATACAAACACATGCATAATACACACACATACGCACACACATAACATGCACACACACAACATACACACAGAATCCACAACACACACATACTCACACATAACACACACACATAACACACTCACACAACACAGACACACACATAATACACTCACACACACATACACACTCACACAACACACACACATGCACTCACACAGACACATAAATCTGAGACAGAAATGACCTTTGTGTGCATAGACACACACACACACATATACAATACAAACATATCCAGATACATATACACACACACCTATACACACACACACACACTTTCATGAAGACGGATTTCTTTCTATAGAATTCTCTTTCTGTTATTGTTCCTGTGTCTTCCTGAGTTAGATTAGATCAGGCCTAACATCCATTATACATGATTGCAGACATCTATAATACTTATATGCTCACATACATACATACATGTATGCATAAATACACCCTTTCATACATGCGTATATACGTATATTCAGAGGCGGTGGGCAAAAGTAGGTATACAGTTACTTAATATGGGTGAAATCGCTAAGACAGCGAGCTGGCAGACTCGTTAGTGTGTCTGGCAAAATACTCAGGGGCATTTTATCTGTCTTTGTGTTCTGAGTCAAATGCTGCTGAGGTTGACTTTGCCATTTATTCTTTTGGTGGGGGTGGGGTTGATGAAATAAGTACCAGTTGAACACTGGGGTCGATGTGACTGACTTATAACCCTCCTCCGAAATTGCTGGCCTTGTGCCAAAATTGGCTTCCGTGCTGGTGGCACGTAAAAAGCACCATCCGATCATTGCTGTTGCCAGCCTCGTCTGGCACCAGTGCTGGTGGCACATAAAAGCACCCACTACACTCATGGAGTGGTTGGCGTAAGGAAGGGCATCCAGCTGTAGAAACACTGCCAGATCAGACTGGGCTTGGTGCAGCCTTCTGGCTTCTCAGACCCCAGTTGAACCATCCAACCCATGCTAACATGGAAAGCGGACGTTAAACGATGATGATGATGATGATGATGATGGGAGAGGAATGTTCTTATCATTTCTTTAATTCATTTTTAAACCCGAACAATTCATAAATCAATTTAGGGGTCTGTGGGAGATGTCTATTTCATTGGAATCCGTCTCTTTTGATTTCTGGGGAATTTGAGCAGATACTTGAGCCACAGGCATCTCGTTTTCTTTAGTGGTATCACTGACCAGTTGACCACTTTCCTGTGCATTACAGATTAACCCAGTTTGCTCTTAAATTTGTCACGTATTCTATTAACTGTTAACCTTGACAGAGCTGATCTTTGAAATTCTTCTGTCCTTTTCTGTCCGACCATTTCTATATTCTCTGTTTTCCAGAATTGCATGATGACTCACATTTGTTCATCATTGGTCAAATTGTCAGCCATACGATAAAATATCTGAAATTAAGAATAATTGTTTTATTATAGAAAGAATCAGTTTAAAAGAACATAGAATCATAGAATTGATGGTTATCACCACTCAAATATGGCAATCCATAGAAGCCAATGTTACAGACATTTTAACCCCAGTAGGACGTCACCTCCAGCTGGTTATTCAATGCAATCTGCACCCGATGTACAGGGTGTTCAAAATGTCTCTCCGCAATGAAGGAAGTGCCTAGGAAGTGCTCACACGGTAGTAAAAAAGAGATTAAATTTTTATGAATTGAAAATGATGGACGATACTTTCAACACCTCTTATAAATTCTTTAAAGTCTTATAAAGACGAAAATATTCTCTTGTAGTCTTATACCATCTTATAAATATTTTGCACTGAAATACTTACTGCAGAGAGACTTTTTGAACACCCTTTATAATGCAAGCAGGGGAATGAACTCCTACCAACAGCCATGTGACCACCAGTCTGTAAGGTTTTGAGCTCTTTGTAGTCACCCTCAGTGGTGGATATTCACCTGCTAGAAATAACAGTCGTTCACTCTAGTATAATTACTGCTTTCATCTCTTATAGAGATTTCCTAACAAGCTAATCATAGAATTCTTATTCTAAAGCAAGAAATAGAGAAACACAAAGAACATTCCACCCCTGTTAAGTAACACTATGCTTTTTTGTTCCTTCTCGAGCCATGCCTGGCTCATAAGGGCCGGTTTCCCGGTTTCTTGGCATATAGATTCCCCACCTGAATGGGACACCGGTCTGTTGCAGGTGAGCTGAAAGATGCAGGAGGAAAGAGTGAGAGAAAGTTGTGGCGAAAGAGTCAGCAGAAGTTCGCCATTACCTTCTGCCAGAGCCGGGGGAGCTTAGGTGTTTCGCTCATAAACACACACAACACCCGGTCTGCGATTCGAACCCACGATCCCTCGACCGCGAGTCCGCTGCTCTAACCGCTAGGTCATGTGCCTCCACCAACACTGTACTGCCTTTTATATAATCCCTGTGTAGCAACGCAGGTACATCTTCATGTTTTACTGTTGTCACACTGAGATTCTTCTCTCAACCCTTCTAACTGTAGACATTCCACTTGTATTGAATCACTGTCTCTCACATTCATTTGCTCTCTTTCCTTCCTTCCTTCCTTCCATATTTGTGGTGTGTGTGTGTGTGTGAATGTTTATTTATTTTATGTCTGTTTTCTGTCCTGAAGACACATGGCTCAGTGGTTAAGATATTTGGCTCGCAATTGTAAGGTCGTGAGTTCAATTCTCAAAGCTGCATTGTATCCTTGAGCAAGACACTTTATTTCACGTTGCTCCAGTCCACTCAACTGGCAAAACTGAGTTGTACCTGTAATTCAGAGGGGGCCAGCCTTGTCACATTCTGTGTCATGCTACATCTTCCTTAGAACTATATTAAGGGTACACGTGTCTGTGGAGCTCTCAGCCACTTGCACATGAGCAGGCCATACATACTCACACACACACATATTCACAGCTGTACACACTCACACACACACATATTCACAGCCATACATACTCACACACACACATATTCACAGCCATACACACTCACACACACACATATTCACAGCCATACACACTCACACACACACATATTCACAGCCATACACACTCACACACACACATATTCACAGCCATACACATTCACACACATACACACACATACACACATGCACAGCAATACACACACATGCACAGCCATACACACACACATATACACACATGCACAGCCATACACACTCACACACACACATATACACACATGCACAGCCATACACACTCACCACACACACATATTCACAGCCATACACATTCACACACATACACACACATACACACATGCACAGCAATACACACACATGCACAGCCATACACACACACATATACACACATGCACAGCCATACACACTCACACACACATACACACACACGAACACACATTGTTAATCTTTATGTCAAGTCGTGTATAAAAAAGCAATCACATATCGAACTGAACGACTAAATTATCTTACACATGCTCTTTGAAGCAGATAGTGTGTGAACGATGTGGGCGATTTGGTTGTTATTTCTAGCAGATTGAGCAACTTCATAGGGACGCATTTGGCTGCCCAGCTTTTGTGTTTGATGTAATAAGGGAAGATAAAACGACTCATCATTGATTCAAAAGTTATCTGCAGCGTATTAAAATACTATTTTAGAGAAGAACATGATGGCATGGAGGGGGGGAGGGGAGTGGAGAGGAGGTGACGAAGAAGAATAATGTGTCTGAACATGTGGTGGCGAAAGAGTAGGCTGGGGGGGAGGGAAAGAGAGAGTGAGAGGGGAGAGGAGAGAAGGATTCATCCGAGTTCCTCTTAAACTTACAAAAGAGATAATTAACTGTTTGTGTGAGGTGTGCGGATGTGCGGTGTGAGGTGAGGCAGGTGCTTGCATATGTGTGTGTGTGGGGGGGGGGGGGGAAATGCAGGTAACACCATTACCGCCGCCACCACCACCACCACCACCACCACCATCACAACCGTGATATCAAATACGCCATTTTATAACTTCAAATTTCCATATCAACTGGAAAAATATTTTAATTGTGGTATACGTATGTGGTTATATGTATGACATACAGACCGAACACATACACTCACAGATAAACATGCATACATACATACATACGTACATACATACATATGTACACCTATGCATCTTAACACATGTAATAATCTTCCCATATATATAATGTTTATATTTTTGCAGGAATATATGCGTGTGTGTATGCATGTTATGTGTATGTGTGTGTATATGTGCGTGTGTGTGTATTTATGTAAATATATGTATATATATGTAAATGTATGTGTATATATATGTATGTATATATATGTATATGTGGGTATATATATTCATATATATCTGTTCATGCATATATATATATGTATGTATGTATATATATTCATATGTGTGGATATATATACATATATGTGTGTATATGTATATATATACATATATATGTATGTGTATATATTCATATATATTTATATATATATATATGATTGTGTGTATATAGTTTGCACATGTATATACCTGTGTATAAGCACATAGAGTCTAGGTGCCCGTGCACACACATACACACAGAAATACATGTGTGTATATACACACATAAATATATACATACACACATGCATAAATAAACACACACCCATGCACAAACCTGTACAGTTATGCATGCTTACACACGCATGCATGCATACACATACACACACACAAATATATATATATATATACATATATTTATACACACTGGGTTTGTATGTATACGATCAGTTTTACAAAATGTAACATCTCTCTCACCCTACCCTTAATGTGTACATATATACATGTGTGTTTGTGTGTGTGTGTTTGTGTGTGTGTGTGTGTGTGTGTGTGTGTGTGTGTGTGTGTGTGTGTGTGTGTGTGTGTTTGTGTGTGTGCATATGTTAGTGTCTTTCAAAGCTCATTTCTGAAACATAAAAGAAAATTTAATTTTCTGATAAACCATCTTCATAATCATGAAATTCTTTATTGTAGAATACAGAGCAAGATAGGTGCACGGGGGTTGGGGGCCTGGGGGTGGGTGCAGACTTATTATGGAAACGGAGAAACCAAGCATGATGTTACTTGAATAAACTCTTATTGATTGGTTATCAATCATGCGTAAAATCACACACACACACTGTAGCAGTAGTAGCTACATGGAACTACACACACACGGGAATTTCACTGGTGGGTTATTTAGGTCAATTCAGTTTGGTTCGGTTCGGTTTGGTTTGGTTTGGTTTGGTTTGGTTTGGTTAGGTTTGATTCACTTTGGTTAGGTTTGGCTTTGCCTGGGACAAGAACCTTGTTTCGTTTGGTCTGGCTATCTGGCTTTATGACAATATGGGTATTTATTGCACAAAGATAAGTTCTCTTTCAATAAACTCTCATAGATTGGCTGTCAGTCATGCATAAAATCAACACACACACACACACACTGTAGCAGTAGTAGCTACATGGAACTACACACACACGGGAATTTCACTGGTGGGTTATTTAGGTCAATTCAGTTCGGTTCGGTTCGGTTTGGTTTGGTTTGGTTTGGTTTGGTTTGGTTAGGTTTGATTCACTTTGGTTAGGTTTGGCTTTGCCTGGGACAAGAACCTTGTTTCGTTTGGTCTGGCTATCTGGCTTTATGACAATATGGGTATTTATTGCACAAAGATAAGTTCTCTTTCAATAAACTCTCATAGATTGGCTGTCAGTCATGCATAAAATCAACACACACACACACACACATAGATACAACAGCAGTTTTTTTCACAGAACGACAATATGGATATTTTGTGCTACATTATATAAATCAATTTGGTTCAGTTTTGCTCTGGACTAGGCTTCGTTTTGTCTGGTGTTGCTATCTGATTATATGACTATAGGGGTGTTTATTTCACAAAGATAAGTTCTCCTTGAATAAGCTCTCATAAATTGGCTGTCATCCATGCATAAAATCATCACACAGACATACACACACACATACACACACACATACAACAGCAGTTACACCAATTGACAATACGGATGTTTTGTGCTAAGTTATATAGATTTAATTTGGTTCAGTTTGGTTCAATTTTGCTCTGGACTAGGCCTCGTTTTGTCTAAGTGCAGGCGTTGTTGTGTGGTTAAGAAGCTTTATCTGCAACCATGTAGTGTGTGCGAGATTCGAATATAAAGGCACCTACCTTCTCTTCGCTCTGATAGAGACCCTTCAGTGGTAACGGATACTTCGTCACAGCCCCGACCCGAATGCTAAAGATAGCAGCTGCTTCACCCAACCTTAGCAACGTCTTCACATGTCTTAACACCTCGACGACCCTCGTTCGAAAGGCCGAAATCACCACTCCCTGTGCGCGCCTCATGGCTGCCCCTTCCAGTTGCTCCAACTTCCGGTCAATGCACCCAGCGGCTGACGTCATCCCACACGCCACCCTGATCTTAAAGATCACAATCTCTCCGCTCCATGTCGTAGTCCACCAGGGAACCGGGAGGGCACCTTGCGTGTCAAGATCTTCTCAGGCTGGGCACCTCGTTGTCATCCCACAAACCATGTGGTTTTCATTTCAGTTGCACTGTGCAGAAACTTGTACAAGTGTTTTCTCCTATATCCCCAAGTTGACCTATACCTTCATCATCATCATCATCATTTAACGTCCGCTTTCCATGCTAGCATGGGTTGGAGATTTTGACTGAGGACTGGCGAACCAGATGGCTGTGCCAGGCTCCAATCTGATCTGGCAGAGTTTCTACAGCTGGATGCCCTACCTAACACCAGCCACTCTGAGTGTGTAGTGGGTGCTTTTACGTGCCACTGGCACGAGGTCCAGTTTGGCGGTACTAGCAACGGCCACACTCGAAATGGTGTTTTTTATGTGCCACCTGCACAGGAGTCAGTCCAGTGGCACTGGCAATGACCTCGCTTGAATGTTTTGTTCACGTGCCAGTAAGGCTACATTGGTAACAATCACGCTCAAATGGTGCTTTTTACGTGCCACCGGCACGGAAGCCAGACAGCCGTTCTGGCAGTGATCCCGCTAATGAATTAGGAAGACACAAAAATGTGCAGAAGCCTTGTCTTTGTCCACCATCCTAAATCACACTCTGTGTTGTTTTGCTTTGTTTTGTTTGCTCTTGGCCCTGAATTCTCTGCCAAAAATTTTTGCAAGCACCACCAATATGGGAATCCTCAGTCTTGTCATTAGTGATGCTAAACTGTGTATTACCAATTGGTTGATAACTGATAAAGAATTAAGGACCTTCTGTGTTTGTCTCTTGTCTGGTTGTACACTCAGTAATGTTATGGCGTTTGGTTATTTACCATACATTTTTTTCATTTATTAAGTAATCGAATACAACACACACAGAATTTTTATGATATGGTCCAATTACTTGATTGTGCCAAATCCCACACCACACCATTACCTTGACCCCAGCCTTGTTGATTATCTGCCTCCATCCAATAAGGATTGGTTTGTGAGTAATATCGGCAGTTGTGAAAAGAGATATAAAAAAAATAGAGAATGTTAGCAATTCCACGTCTTGCAGGATGGTGCCTGACTTAATGGCCACCCTGTAGATTTTTACCTGGTTTTGTCTGGTCAGGCTATGTGACTGTCACAAAAAGGTTGACAGTGATTTCAAAGGTTCAGCTTCATCATCATCATCTTCAATGTCCGTTTTCGATATTAGTATTTGATTGGGTGCTTTGACAGGAGCTGACAAGGCATACAGTGGGATTGATCTCTAACCCTTTAGCATTTAAACCGGCCATATCCAGCCAAAAGTATCCTGCCTGTTTTATGTTCAAAATGGCCAGGTCTGGTCTCTCAGACCAACCCTACAATATCGTTTTAAAAATTAACAGCGACCTCATTAAAATCTCATAGCTACAAGATAATGTATAATTAGTTCAAGGCAATGTGGATGAAAAAGCATTAATTTTGGTAGAATAATGCGAACACTAAAGGGCTAAACCCTGCAACTGAAAAAGCTAACGTCATAGCCACACAGCCATGCCTGTGCTTCATGTGTGTGTGTGTCTGTGTGTGTGAATAAATGGAGAGGCAAGAGTGTATAGATGTATGTCTTTATGCATGTCTGAATGTGTGTGTGTGTGTGTGTGTGTGTGTGTGTGCTTAGTAATGTTGTACATTTTTTTATTTTGATATTCCCCCCTTTTCCTGTATTCGTTTTATAAAGTTACTGTTGTTGTAGTTGTTGTTGCCATGGATGTTACCACTGTCTAATTGAAGATGGAACGAAGTTGATTGGAAAAGAAATTCAATTATTACATCAACAGCTGACCACAAAGTAATAGCATGGATTTATTCATCTTCGACAGAATGTTTTCTGTAAGCTTAGGATTATGGGGAAATGGAGAGAGAAGGAGGGGAGGGAAGGGAGAGAGGGGGAAAGAGAGAGAGAGAGAAAAACAGACGGAGAAGACAAGCAAACCAAGGAACTAGTTCTTCTTGTCTTGACATTTGTCTTGTCTGTATCCATGGTCAAGTCAAATTACTTTTAACCCTTCTTTCTTTTTTTACTATATCTTTGTTGAAATGAACTGCATTTGTTTCAGTTTACTTGTAAAAAAAGGAAGAATTTTGTAAAATGACTTTAGATCCCTTTAAAAACAGAAGTTTCTATCATATAAACAGAAATGGTGCCAGGTGGATTGGTATTGCGAGCTGGCTAAGGCGGCGAGCTGGCAGAAACGTTAGCACGCTGGGCGAAATGCATAGCCGTATTTCGTCTGCTTTACGTTGTGAGTTCAAATTCCGTCGAGGTCGACTTTGCCTTTCATCCTTTCGGGGTCAATTAAATAAGTACCAGTTACGCACTGGGGTCGATATAACCGACTTAATCCGTTTGTCTGTCCTTGTTTGTCCTCTCTGTGTTTAGCCTGTTGTGGGTAGTAAAGAAATAGGTATTTTGTCTGCCGCTACGTTCTGAGTTCAAATTCCGCCGAGGTCGACTTTGCCTTTCATCCTTTCGGGGTCAATTAAATAAGTACCAGTTACGCACTGGGGTCAATATAATCGACTTAATCCATTTGTCTGTCCTTGTTTGTCCTCTCTGTGTTTAGCCCCTTGTGGGTAGTAAAGAAATAGGTATTAAAATGGTGAAACAGATAAATGTAAATAGAACAATAGAACTGTGATAAGTAGTAGTGTTGCTGTTTATTCCAATGTCAGGCTTAACCCATTTTTTCTTTTACCATATTTCTGTTGAAACACAGTGCCTTTGTTTCAATTTTTTCAAAATAATGAAGAATTTATTGAAATAACTTTGTCATTGTTAATCTGGTGTTTAGGACAAATTAACATGAAACTTTGATGATCACTTTATAATAGGATGTTTGTATTACAGAACCAGGTTTGGTATGAGGAAGGTTAGCATCAAAATGGTTAAATATTTTGTTACTATATTTCTGTAGAAATGTACTGCCTTTGTTTCAAGTCATTTTGAAAATAATGAAGAATTTATTGAAATAACTTTGGCATTATGAAGTTGGTGTTTGAAAGATAAAGTAACATGAAATTTTGATGGCGGGTTTTTTTTAGATCACTTTAAAACAGGAAGTTTGTATCATAGAACCAGGTTTGGTATCAGGAGGGTTGGCATCAAAATACTTAAACCTTTTGTTACCATATTTCTGGTGAAATACGCTGCCTTTGTTTTAATTTATTTTCAAAATAGTGAAGAATTTAGTGAAATAACTTTTGTCATTATTAATTTATTGTTTGGAACATAACGAGATTTTGATGGAAGTTTTTAAGTTAATAAATTTTTAAAAGAGGAAGCTGGCAGACTCAGACTGAGGGTTGGCATCAAAAGGGTTAATTCCATTCTGATTGAGGCTATTCTCAGTTCCCTTGATTCGCAATTGTGAATTTATTTGAAATTATTTACATTAATATTTAAACTGTCATTAGTTAATCTAAGGCTCTTTTATTAAGCTTTGTGCCAAGGGCTAAATTAATAATTAAAAAGTTAATTATTTTACAAATCTTTCCAAACAATTGATTATTAAAAAGAAATTTCCTGAAACAAAAGTGAAATATATTCCATTAAAAAATATGATCCCAAAAGGGTTAAGTAGCTCAGTTCATTTAAAATCAAGCATCACTCCCAAAATAGATACAAGAGCTAAGGAAAAATTTGATCTGTCCAAGTGGTCAATGGTGGCAGCAGTGTGTGTGTATTTATGTTTGTGCGTGATTGTGAATGCACACGGCTCAGTGGTTAGAGCATCAGGCTTACAAGTGTGAGGTTGAAGGTTCAAATTCCTCAGTCTGTGTGTGTTGTATTCTTGCACAAGACACTTTATTCCATGTTGTTCCAGTTCACTCAGCTGTAGAAATGAGTTGTGACATCATTGATGCCAAACTGGATCAGCCTTTGCCTTTCCCTTGGTCAACAACAGTGGCATGGAGAGAGGAGTCTGGCATGCATGGGTCACTGCTGGTCTTTCACCAACAACCTCGCACAGACTTGTGCCTCAGAGGGGAAATTTCTAGGTGCAATCCCAAGATCATACATGACCGAAGGGAGTCTTTAACCTTTACCCTTTATAAATATACTAGCACTATGACCCGGCGTCGCTGGGTCATAGTGATAGTGCATGCATATACAGCTGTGTGCGTGCGCACATACACACGAGTACTGTCCAAATCTCTGACCAATCACATACAGCTAGCTGGCATTCAATTGGCATATCAAGTTTTGGACATTTTGATTGGGTTTTGGATAGAAAATTTACAAAAAAGTTACTTCTATTGATTTTTTAATGGCTTTGCGGGGTGACTGGGGAAATGTAAAGATGTGCATGACCACCCTTGGACGGTTTTGAATGACCATAAAAAGTGCGAGCCCTCTAACTGAAAAATTGTGGATTTGTATAAAGGACACACATGCAGACATTTTGCCGTTTATATATATAGAGATATATAAATATTCATTAACAACTTTTATTTGACCCCTATCCAATATACACTTTTGTTGGATTGTCACACAAGTCTACCTTGTCACTATTGTCCTAACCTAATAAGCTGGGTTTGCGTGATGGTCCCACTAAACTTTGTTTCATTAAGCTGAATCAAACTATCATTAATAAATAATAAATAATACACGTGACATTGACCAAATGTGTTGGGTGTCTCTTACTTCCATTCGTCCACTCACTGATGTGTGTGTATGTGTGTGTTTCATTAAACATGACACAGGATAATTCTCTATTCTGATGTTCAAGCTGGTGGCTAGAGCTCATCATTAAAGGAGCATAATAATAGGTCTGGTGATGCAAACAGGTCACCAGAATTCAAAACATGAGTATATTAACACATTTTTTTAAAAATCAATGATGGACAGAAGTTCGTGCGTCACTCTAAGTTCTGCCAATTATTAATTAAAAAAATATATGAAGACACTCGGGGTTTTGAGTCAGCAATACCTTTGAGATTGATTTCTGACGAAACAATTGTAAAGCAGTGTAATAAAAGGACTTACTTACTTGTCACCACCATCACCATTATCATTACTGCTATCATCATCATCATCATCATCATCACCACAACCACCATCATCATCATCAGCATCATCATCACCACCACCATCACCATCATCAGCATCACTGTTATCATCATCATCACCATCATCATTGTCATCATTATCACCATCGTCATTGTCACCACAACCACCATTATCATCATCACCACCACCATCATCATCATCACCACCACCATCACTATCATCGCTGTTTTCATCATCATCATCATCATTACCCTGATCATTATCATTGTCATTGCCATCATCATTATCATAGTCACTACCACCACTATCATGACCATCGTAATATCCACTACCACTATCATCATTGCTATCATCATCACCGCCACCACCATTATCACATTTGTCACAACACCACCAACATCACCAATAACATAAGCAACTCAATCATCAACACCATCATCGTCATACCCATCATCATCATCAGCAGCATTATGGTTGTATTTGTTGCTGTCCCTCATCGTTATCCCCCTGATCTTAAGAGAGAGTCACCTCTTTTGCTATCACGCACCCGAGTCTGTGGTCCAAGAATCACACTGCACCACACACCCCAGTAATAGAGGAGCGGAGGAGGAGGATACTGCCCCACCTCCTCCTCCACTAAAAAGGGATCACAGGATGTTCTCCATCTCCTCTCGCTAAACCATTAAAAGAAAAAAACAACAAAAAGACGTGAAATTTATAAAGAGAAGTAGGAGCTGGAAAATGTGGGGGCGTCAACATCTACAGATGAATGATAAGGGGGGTGGGGTGGAGGTGGGAGAATAGATCTGATGACTAATTAACGTTAATTATGTAGGAAATACCTTGGTCACAGTTACAAAGGGAACACTCATTAATAACATGACTTTCACAGCAGAAGAAGCTTAATTAATTTTTAATATATGAATATCAACAGATAACACCTTGCTGTCACTTTGATCTGTCTGTCCGTCTGTCACTTTCAATCTTCCCATACCGCTTTCCCTTTCGCTCTACGTGTGTGTGTGTGTGTGTGTGTTTGTAGGTATGGGTGTTTGATTAACGCATTTGTGATGCATTTGTGTGCCTTCAGGTTCGGTCCCACTGCACGGCAGCTTGGGAAAATGTCTTTTATTATAGCCGCAAGCCAGGCAATGCCTTGTGAATAAATTTAGTAGATGGAGACCGTAAGAAGCCCATTGTGCATACTCACACACATACAGGCGCAGGAGTGGCTGTGTGGTAAGTAGCTTGCTAACCAACCACATGGTTCCGGGTTCAGTCCCACTGCATGGCATCTTGGGCTAGTGTCTTCTGCTATAGCCCCGGGCTGACCAATGCCTTGTGAGTGGATTTGGTAGACGGAAACTGAAAGAAGCCTGTTATATATATATGTATATGTGTGTGTGTGTGTGTGTTTGTATGTCTGTTTTTGTCCCCCTAGCATTGCTTGACAACCGATTCTGGTGTGTTTATGTCCCCGTCACTTAGCAGTTCGGCAAAATAGACCGATAGAATAAGTACTGGGCTTACAAAGAATAAGTTCCGAGGTCGATTTGCTCGACTAAAGGCGGCGCTCCACATGGTCGCAGTCAAATGACTGAAACAAGTAAAAGAATAAAAGAAGAATAAAGAAATACATACATACGTACATACCAGATTACTACCTCCCATTTTGAAGGGTGTTTGTTTGCAATCCAGGAACAGGAAATATCAACCAAGTACCTGATGCACAAAAGGGATAGAGATGCAGGAAAAGCAGTGAAATGTGACAATTGATGCAGACTTTGTGGAGTTCACACTGAAGATATCACCCACATCATAAGCAGTTGTCCGAAAATGTCATCACGGTATTATCTACCAATGAGATATGATGTTGTAGCTAGGGCACTTTATAATGAAATCTGTCAGAAGGATAATCCCAAGGACAAAGAAATAAGAACCCACAATATGGTAGAAGCCATAGCAACTCATAATAAAAAGGAGTACTGGTGGAATGTCCCAGTGAAGACCTAAATAAAATGTAAGCAAAACATACCTGATATAATGATTTGGGATAGAGAAGAGAAACTGTGCACAGTTATGGAAATTAGCTGCCCAGCGGAGTGTCAACATAAAGCTGAAGATCAGTGAAAAAGAGAATATCTACGCTGAACTATTGAGAAATCTGCAGTTACTCTATCCAGATTACAAGTTCAGGTTTATACCTGTAATTATTGGTGCCCTGGGATATATAACACACTACCTAAATACCAATCATGAGAAATTAGGCTTTTCAAAACCAGAAAGGTGAAAACTAATTCGAAGAATACAAATCCAATCCATCACTGGAATTGTAAAAATCTGTAAAACTTTCCAGAAGTTTGTCATTTAGATATATATGAGCATGTCTAGATATGCAACTATATGCATGAGAATACATACATAAAACATACAAATCTGCACATACAAACAACCATACATACAAACAAACATACATACATACATACACACATACATACATACATACATACATACACACACACACATACATACATACATACATACATACATACACAGATACATACATACAAACAAAAATACCCTGTTGTTGATGTTGAAATTCCAATGAAGGAACCTTGTATTTTGGTTAGAAACCGTTTCTTTCTCTATTGGCAAGAAATCTTCAAATGAAACTGGACAATGACATACATACATGCGTACATACATACATACACACACCTATACATATATATACATAGGTGCATGCATGGCTGTTTGGTAAGATGCTTGCTTCCTAACCACATGGTTCCAGGCTCAGTCCCACTGTGTGGCACCTAAGGCAAATGTCTTCTATGATAGCCTTTGGATTGACCAAAGCCTTGTGAGTGGATTTAGTAGATGGAAACTGAAAGAAGCCCATCATACATATTTATACATATGTATATATTTACGTGTGTGTGTGTGTGTGTCTTCGTGTCTGTCCCCCCGGCCATTGCTTGGCAACGGTTGGTGTGTTTACATGCCTGTAACTTAGCAGTTTGCCAAAAGAAGCTGACAGAGTAAGAACATTTCGAGCCTATGCTCTTCCACAGAAAGGAACAAGGAGAGAAAATAGGTGGGGAGAGGGGGAAAAGATGGGCAAAATAAAACATATCTGAATTAACGATAGCATGCCGGGCGAAATGCGTAGCCGTATTTCGCCTGTCGTTACGTTGTGAGTTCAAATTCCGCCGAGGTCGACTTTACCTTTCATCCTTTCGGGGTCGATAAATTAAGTACCAGATATGCACTGGGGGGATCGATGTAATCGACTTAATACCTATGTCTGTCCTTGTTTGTCCCCTCTATGTTTGGCCCCTTGTGGGTAATAAAGAAATATGTATACATACACACACACACATTCTTTTCTCCTCTTCTCTCTTCATTTCATTTCTCTCCGTCTCATCTCCATACTTCCATGCATCTGTCGGTCTTTCGTCCACCCCAACACCATCAATACAAACAGCTCCGTACCCAGAAACTGGCTGGAATGATAATGAAGGAATTACAAATGAAGAGCAATAATCCACCGTTTCTATTAAACGACCCCCACCCACACTCCCACCACCACTCCCACCAACCAACCACCCACCTCCACCTACCCCTACTCTATTCCCTTTTGCAGAAATATTTCCCTAATTTACAGACAATTAGCACCACTTGATGTTACATTTAAAAACACATGGACAAACTCAATACACACCGACAACATAAGCTCCCCCCCTCTCTCTGTCTCTTTCTATCTATCTATCTTTTTGTGTATCTCTCTGTTTCTGTCTCTCTTTCCATGTCTCTCTCGCTCTCTCACTCATCTGCTTTTTGTCTCTTTCCTTCTTCCTCTCTAACTCCAGTAGCAATCTCCTTCTACAATACTTCCTCTTCCCTCTTCTCTATTACGGACAACTTAAACATACACAAAATAACACGTATATGTGTTCATGTGTGTGTATATATATATATATATATATATCATATATGTGTTTTGTGAGGGTTTGTGTGCATGTATACACTCATATATTTATATATATGTGTGTGTGCTTATGTGTGTGTTTGTATATATATGTATGTATGTATATATGTATCGTGTGGGCGTGTGTATACACGCATATATTTATACATCATGTGTATATATATATATATATGTATGTCTGTGCGTGTGTATACACACATATTTATATATCATGTGTATATACATATATATGTATGTCTGTGCGTGTGTATACACACATATTTATATATCATGTGTATATACATATATATATATGTATGTCTGTGTGTGTGTGTGCATATATATATATATATGGACATATGCACACATATATACACACACATACACACACTCACATATGCTGCAGGAAAATTAAGGTCTATGAATCTTTAACACCAGAGATAATGATGAAGAAAATAAAATAATAATATTAATAATAATTATAATAGTTTGTTCGTTAGTATAAGTTTATTGCTTAAATATGTCTGCACACAAAATAAGGTTATTAAAGTATAATGGCTGACTTCCAAATAAGAAATTGATATGGATATATATGTTACATCCTCACACACATACATATATATATACACACACATTTTATATACAACATATAAATACACATACATATAAATAAGTTTATGAATGTTTGTATGCTTATATATGTATGTGTGTGTGTATGTATATATATGTATATATATACACACACACATATACACATTTTATATAAAATATATACATACATCCATACATACATATACAAACATTTTACATACAATGTACATATATATATACACACACGTGTGTATAAGTTTACACACACACATTTTGCATAATACAATATATATATATATAAATATATAAGCTTATATATACATGTGTGTGTGTGTGTATATATATATAAATAATATATAATATATATATATACATTTTACATACAATATATATATATATATATATATATATAAATATATAAGCTTATATATACATGTGAGTGTGCATATGTATATATATATATAATAATATATATATATATATATATATATGTATATATATATATAATATATATATGTATATATATATATATATATATATATATATATAATATATATATGTATATATATGTATATATATGTATATATAAACCACTTGAAGCCATTTATTGAAGTCAAAGATAATTGCTTAAAATTTTGGCACCAGGCCCTGCCCTGAACTTCCATGGGATGGGGTTTAGTCAGTTGCATCAACCCCCACCCCCACCCTCTCCCCGTCCCTCCCTATACTTGATTGCTACTTTATTGTTTCAAATGCAAAAAGAGATGAAAACACACACAGCTGACCTCAGCAGAATTTGAACTCCGAGCGCAAAAAGTGGAAAGATATCTGACTCAGCATTTCTTGTTTTGACGTGCTAACAATTCTGCCAGCTCACCAACCTTCGTAACACTTTCAGGTCTTGGCACGAGACCAGCAGTTTTCAGCGGAAGTCGATTAGTCATTTACATCTACTCCAGTAGGCAACTAGTACTTTAATATTGTTGAAAGTCCACTTCATCATTTTGGGGGTCAAGAAAATAAGCACCAATTAAGTACTGGGGTTAATTTAATTAACCTGCTGTCTCCCACAATATTGCTCACCTCATACCAAAATTTGAAATCAATATTATTGTTTATTATTATTATTATTATTGTTATTATTATTACTATTATTATTATTATTATTATCATTATTACTATTATTTATTATTGTCATTATTATTATTATTATTATTCAGTGATGCCAGACAGGCTCCTGTGCAGGTGACACGTAAAAAGCACCATTTGAGCGTAGCTGATGCCAGTACCTTATGACTGGCCCTCATGCCAGTGGCACGTAAAAGCACCCACTACACTCTCATAGTGGTTGGCGTCAGGAAGGGCATCCAGCTGTAGAAACTTTGCCAGATCAGATTGGAGACTGGTGCAGACTTCTGGCTTACCAGCCCTCAGTCAAACTATCCAACCCATGCCAGCATGGAAAGTGGACGTTAAATGATGATGATTATGATGATTATTATTATTATTATTAGCAACCAGGTAAAATGCTATAGTGTCATTTAGCTCATCTTTATGTTCTCAGTTCAAATTCCACAGAGGTTGAACTTGCTTTTCATTCTTTTGGGGTCGATAAGATATGTAGCCTTCAAGCACTGGTGGGGTGGGGGCGGGTCGATGTAATCAACTTAACCCCACCCAACAAAATTGCTGGCCTTGAGCCAAAAATTAAAGCCATTATTATGATTACTTGAGAGGACTTGTCTCAAGCCAAGTGAAATCATAGTCATATAACTGACACGTGTCAAGCATTGGGTCCCATGGCGGCAATGTGGCTGATGCCAGTGTCGCATAACTAGCAGCCGTGCCAGCGGCACATGAAAGGCAGGTTTTGAGCAGTGGGCCTCATGGAAGTAACGGGCACTCATGCCAGTGGCACATAAAGATCACCTGCTGAGCATTGGGCCTCATGGAGGCAATGTGGCTGATGCCAGTGTCGCATAACTAGCAGCCGTGCCAGTGGCACATGAAAAGCAGGTTTTGAGCAGTGGGCTTCATGGAGACCATGACAAATGACCAAGACCTTTGGCAATATGTTCTGTGCTTGAAAAGAAGATCCATCAAGCCAAGTGAAATCGTAATCATGACAGGTATTGGTGTCACACAATTGGCACAGTGGCACGTAAAAGCACCCATTACACTCTCGGAGTGGTTGGTGTCAGGAAGGGCATCCAGCTGTAGAAAACCATGCTGAATCAGACTGGAGTATGGTATGGTGCAGCATTTCAGCTTACCAACCAACCCTGGTCAAACTGTCCAACCCATGCCAGTATGGACAATGGACATTGAATGATGATGATACTCTCTCTTTCTCTCTCTTTTACTTGTTTCAGTCATTTGACTGCGGCCATGCTGGAGCACCGCCTTTAATCGAGCAACTCGACCCCGGGACTTATTCTTTTGTAAGCCCAGTACTTATTCTATCGGTCTGTTTTGCCGAACCGCTAAGTGATGGGGACATAAACACACCAGCATCGGTTGTCAAGCAATGCTAGGAGGACAAACATAGACACACAAACATACACGCATATATATATATATATACATACATATATACGACGGGCTTCTTTCAGTTTCCATCTACCAAATCCACTCACAAGGCTTTGGTCGGTCCGAGGCTATAGTAGAAGACACTTACCCAAGGTGCCACGCAGTGGGACTGAACCCAGAACCATGTGGTTGGTAAGCAAGCTACTTACCACACAGCCACTCCTGATGATGATGATTGTTGTTGTTGTTGTTGTTACAGGCCACAAGACAAGGACGATGACACAAGATAAAGGCCACAAGACGAGAGAGAGAGAGAGAGAGCGAGAGAGAGGTGGGGATAAAATTAAATTGGCTGTCATCACCACGCTGGACATTGTGATGCAACAAGACCATCCTGTAGTTCTTTTGATAATCAATAAACAATGGGAATGACGGCGACAACAATATCAATATTGGCTCTGAAGATGATGGCAGTGGTGGTGGTGGTGGTGGTGAGGAGGAGGGGAAAGGACAGGAGGAAGGAAAATGTCAGGTTAAGGTTTTGAAGCGGATAAGAGGAAGAAAATGTTGTTGGCAGCCGTGAATGTAAAATACAGAAGCAGCGGAGTTTTCTTTAAGAAACAGGCAGTGTGTGTGTGTGTGTGTGTGTGTGTGTGTGTGTATGAGTGTGTGTGTATGAGTGTGTGTATATGTGTGTGTATGTATGTGTGTATATGTGTGTATGTTTGTGTGTGAATGTGTGTGTGTATGTATATGTATATGTGTGTGTGTTTGGGTGTGTGTATATGCATATGTATGTGTGTATGATTGTGTGTACATGTGTATGTATGTGTGTGTATATGTGTGTATGAGTGTATGTATGTGTGTGCATGAATGTGTGTATATGTGTATGTATATGTGTATGTATGTGTGTATGATTGTGTGTATATGTGTATGTATGTGTGTGTATGAGTGTGTGTATATGTGTATGTATGTGTGTGTATGTGTGTGTATGTATGTATGTATATGTGTATGTATGTATGTGTGTGTGTATGTATGTATGTGTATGAGTGTGTATACATGTGTATGCATATGTGTGTGTATGAGTGTGTGTATATGTGTATGTATGCGTGTATGATTGTGTGTGTATGAGTGTGTGTATATGTTTATGTATGTTTGTGGGTGTATGCATGTGTGTGTATGTATATGTGTGTATATTGTATGAGTGTGTGTATACATGTATGTATGCATGTGTATGTGTGTGCATGCATTTGTGTGTGGATGTGGATGTGTGTATGAATGTGTGTATGTATGTATGTGTATGTATGTTTGTATGCATGTTTGCATGTGTAATAATGTGTGTGTGTGAATAGGTGTGTGTGAAAGTGTGTGTATGTTTTAATGAGTTAGCGTTTAAGTTTCACTGTGTGTGTGTGTGTGTGATTAAGTGTATTTTAGTATGTGCTTGTATGCATGTGTGTGGGTGTTAGTTTGAATGTGTATGAGCATAAGTGAGTGGTTATGTATGCATGTGTAAGTGTGTATGTGTGCTAGGATGTGTGTGTGAGCATGTATGTGTGCTTGTGTCAGTGTATGCATGTGAGTGTGTGTGTATTTATGTGTGAACATAATGTGTATGTCTGCTAGTATATATGTGTGTGTGTGTGTTTGTGTGAGCGTCTGTTTATGTTGCACATGTTAATGAGTATGTGTGTTTGTGTGTGTGTGTGTGTGTGTATTCATGTGTGAACATAATAAAGAGTATGTGTGCTTATATGTTTGCGCACACACATGTGTGTGTGTGTGTGTGTGTGTGACAGTGATTAAAGTCTTGTCCAATTCCAGCTGACCTTTTTCTTGTAGTGTTCCTGCAAATCTGAAAGAGATTGAATGGCTGAAGTGGTGGGAGGGAGAACAAAGGAATATGGGGAAGTGGGAGGAGAAAGAAGAAAATGCTGGTGGTGATGGTGAGAGACAAGCTGCCACAACACATTCTCAGCAGCAGCAGGTTTTGTGTCCTGCTAGAAATAACAGTCAAATCTCTCTTAAATCACACCATATTGCTTTTGACTAGAAAAATTACACATTAGAGAGTGTAGTCTTAGAAATCTGTGATTAAGATAGGGTGGTCAAGGTTGGGATGTCTTTGATCTTGTGTTCACTTAGTCAGAACTGACCCTGAGCTAAATGATGACAGAAATATTGTTCTGTATGTCACTGCTGTTATTGTTGTTGTTTAGCACCTCAGGTCATTCCTGATTGAATTGATCTAAAGATCAAAGGCACCCCAGCTGTGACCAACTCATCTTAACTTTTCTTTCTTTTAGATGCATTCATTTTTTCTTTTTACTTACGGCAGAAGAAAATGTGGAGGCAAGACCTGATTAAAGGAATGTTCAGCTATTGTCTTTTGTCAATTAGACGATGATGATGATTATAACGATGGTGGTGGTGGTGCTGGTGGGTGGTGCTGGTGCTGTTGAGGATGATGATGATGGTTATGTTGATGATGATGATGGTGGTGGTGGTGGAGACAGTGGTAGTGATGATGGAGATGTCATTGGTGGTAATTAGAATGTGTCAGTCTGTATGCCTCATGGATATGGTCTTAATAATTTTCGCCTGGCTCCCGTGCCAGTGGCACGTAAAAAGCACCATCCGATTGTGGCCGTTTTGCCAGCCTCGTCTGGCACCTGTGCCGGTAGCACGTAAAAAGCACCCACTACACTCACGGAGTGGTTGGCTTTACGAAGGGCATCCAGCCGTAGAAACATTGCCAGATCAGACTGGGCCTGGTGCAGCCTTCTGGCTTCCCAGACCCCAGTTGAACCGTCCAACCCATGCTAGCATGGAAAGTGGACGCTAAACGATGATGATGATGAGGATGATGATACATCCCAGAGCTTGATGGGTCATGAGTTCATATCAGCTGCTAGTGTTTCATTTTGTCTCAGGTGTAGAGCAATACTTTACTCCAAATGGCTCAGTCCACCTAGGACTGTTCCTTAATCCAAATGCCCTCTGTCCCCATAAGACTGACCACCCCCTCAATCCATACACTTCATTTGGACTGAGCATATAGGAAAGACAGATTTAGCACAAATCTACTTGATGTTGAATTTAGATCCAAGCATCAATCATCATCATCATCATTATCATCATTCAAGGTCCATTTTCCATGCTGGCATGGGTGGATCGGTTCAACAGGCTCCAAGGAATCCACAGGCTGCATCATGTGCCGGTGTCTGCTTTGACATGATTTCTACAATTAAACGCTCCTCCTAAAGTCAACAAATCCTTTGACAGGTGTACTGGATGCTTTTTTTCACATAGCACCAGTGCACAAAGGTGTCTTGTCCTTAACAAGACTAAAAACATCTCTCAACTCTTCTCCACAAGTTTCCATGGTACTAGTGCTAGAGAGATAAACAAGTCATACTCCATCGGTTACGATGACGAGGGTTCCAGTTGATCCGTTCAACAGAACAGCCTCCTTTACTTCTTTCAGTCATTTGACTGCTGCCATGCTGGAGCACTGCCTTTAGTTGAGCTAATCGACCCCAGGACATATTCTTTGTAAGCCTAGTACTTATTCTATCGGTCTCTTTAGCCGAACCTCTAAGTTAGAAGGACATAAACATACCAGCATCGGTTGTCA
>NC_043017.1:21287604-21290104 GCF_006345805.1 Octopus sinensis | reverse complement strand
GTCTTTTTTTTTCCATATTTTTCCTCGTTTGTTTTTCATTGTTTTTTGTTGCTTTCATTTTTCATTTGCTTTTTTAATATTTAGTAATTAATTTCTGTATGCTAATATCATCTTTTCTTCTCCGCATCCCCATCCCCATACTCTGTCTCTTTCTTCCTTCATTTCTTCTTTTCTTTCTCCTTCTTTCTCTTTCTTGTCTCTTTCCTTTTTACCAGCTTTCCAATTAATCATTCATTTTCTTCACTCTTGTTCATCCTTTTTTTCTCTCTCCCCCACTCTCTGCCTCTCTCCGCTCTCCTCCTTATCTAGTCACATGGATCACTGTGTCTTTCTCTCTCTCTCTCATTACCTCACTTCTCTACAAATCCTTCCTCCCCACCGCTACATAAATCTTTACCTTTCTCTTGATATCTCTCTCTTTCTCTCTCCTTATGCATTGCCTAGCTTTTCATTCTCCTCCTACTGTCCCCAATCTCTCTCTCTCTCACTGCCTCTTTGTAAACTTCTCTCTTTCTCTTCCTCTTTATTCTTCTCTCTCTTAACTTTGTCTCTTTGCTCTCCCTCAGTCTCTTCCTCTCTTTCTATTAACCTCTCCCTCTCTAATGTTTTCTTTTTCTTTCTCTTCTTTCTCGTCTACTTCTACATGCATGCTCACCTTGTCCATTGCCATTTTCACACATCATCAACATCATTATCATCATCACCATCATCATCACCTTCATCATTATATGCATCACCACCACCACCACCATCATCAGAATTTGCCAAAGTAGATTTACTGCAGCTGGATGCTCTTCCCATCACCAACCCTCACCTGTTTCCAAGGGAGGTAATATTTCCCCATGGCTAGGTATGTTTTCATGGAAGATTGCAAGCAAAGTCAAACTACTTGTATGTTGGTGACGTTTGCTTACAATTATCGTATGATATCAAGACAAAGGGACAATAACAGACATACATACTGCACACATTTACTTATATATATAGTTGGAATTTATCCGAAAAAAAAAAAAACAAGACGAAGACGGGTGTATAAACAACAAACAGATTTATTAGTTTAACGCTTGGGAAGTGAGAAAGTCTTTTACGTTTTGAGCCTACACTCTTCAACAGGAAGGAACACAGAAATAAGCAGAGAGAGAAAATGAAAAAGGTTTAGTGGCTAGGGATCAACTATATATATATATATATATATAGTTAATCCAAACAATAAAGCACAAAAAAGCACAACAACGTGAGGACGTGGAACAAATATAGTATTATTGGATACTCAGGAAAGAAGGAAAGAAGGAGGGTTTAACGTTTCGAGCGGAGCTCTTCGTCGGAAACATAGGAGAAGGAAAGATCCAGAGAAGGGAAGACACAGGAAAAAAAATCGCCAACGGTACACACAAGGCCATATCTGTATATATATATATATATATATATATATATATATGTATATATATTAATTTATTTGATTATATCAATAGCAATAGAAAAGACAGTATCTGTTGTCAGTTGTCATTTAGCTCAATGGTACAGGCCATATTTTACATAGAGATAAATATATATATATATATATATGTATAACCTGTGTGCTATGATGGGAAGATATATAATGCTAATAATGGTGATGTAGACTCACTCTCTTCATATATCTTAATCAGCTTTCAAACTATATTTTTTATTTTGCTCTCCAACTCTCTCCCTCTCTGTATATATATATATATATATCTCCCTCTGTCCCTCTTCTCTCTCTCCCCCTTTTAATGTATTGCAACTCTATCTTTCTCTGCATTCCCCCCTCTCTCCTTCATGTTTCTGTCAATTTTGTTTTTCCATTTCCTTCTTTATGTTCCTATTGCCCTTTATCTCCTCTTCTTTTTCCGTTTCTTTCTCTCTATATAAATATATATCCCTCACTTCCTCTTCCTCTCTCTCTCTGACTCTCATCCTTTCTCACTCCCTTACTTCTCCTGCACCCCTTCCTTCCCTCTCCCTCACCTTCTCACTCCTCTTCGTTTTTTTTCCCGCACACCCCTAACCACCTATAATTCCATCCATTCAAGTACCATTCTAGGTTCTAGGTGCACCATTTCAATCTGGAAACACCTACTTGATTGCTATTGTGGACCTCATAACTTTCTTACCTGGATGGATTACGTTGCGTGGAAGGGGTTGGAAGAGTGATGGGGTGGTTAGAAAATGGTTAGTGGTTGGGGTGAGGGCAATGAGAAGGTGGTTCGGTGGTTCATTGTGTTCAGCCAGTAGTGGTGGTGGAGAGGGTTGTGGTAGTGATAGAGATATGACAATGATGAGTGTATGAAAACACATTGAAGGACTGCTATATGTCTATAGTACTGTCTGTATATGTGTGTGTGTGTGTGTGTGTGTGTGTATAAATATGTATACATGTATGTGTATATATGTGTGTGCATGTGTATGAATATATATATATATATGTGTGTGTGTGTATATGTATATATATATATATATATGTGAGTGTATATGTATATAT
>NC_043017.1:21267604-21275104 GCF_006345805.1 Octopus sinensis | reverse complement strand
GATTATCTCCCTCTCTCAAAATTAGTAGAAAAGATTATTAGTATTATTGTCTTCATCATTATTATTGTTATTTATGGTTTTTTCTTCTTCTTTCAAATTTGCTTCCATTTCTTGCCGAGTGTCTTCCCGACTCCTAGGGCAAAGTATTATTATGATTATTATTATTATTATTATTATTATTATCATTATCAATAATATAATTATCATCGTTTTAATCATAATATAATTATCATCACTATTGTCATTAGCATGCCATGCAAAATGCTTAGCAGATTTCATCCATCTTTTTAGTCGAAGTTCAAATTCCACCAAGGTTGACTTTGTCTTTCAACCTCCTGGGGTCAATGGAATAAGAACCAATTGAACCCTGGGATCGATGTAATTGACTTATACCCACCACGAAATTGCTGGCCTTGTGCCAAAATACGAAATCATTATCATTATTATCATTATTGCCCTTAATATATTTCTTATTGTTATTATCATCCTTAATGTTGTTATTATTATTATATTTATCACTATTATTATTGCTGTCATTATGATGATGATGATGATGCTAGGTGTAAAGAGTTTCTTCAAAGAAGCATTGAATAGGAGCAACCAAGTGATGCGTGGCAAACTTCAATTGCAAATAACAGCAGTGACAATAGCCGACACTGGGAGGCTGGAGAACAGGGGGGGATTTGAGTGATAAAGTACATGGGGTGGAGTGGGGGGTGGTCGTACTATGGCGGGGAGGATGGGGTTGTGGGCGTGGGAGTGAGTGCATGGGCGTTTGTGGGAATGGTGGGGTGGGTGAGTGGCTGCTCATTGCCACCCGAGTTTATGTGTATTTTAGCATATGTGTGTGTGTGTGTTTTTGTGTGAATGTGTTTGTGATTTCATGTTTACATCTGTGTATTTTGATATATACATACATACAAACATATACATACATATATGTATATATACATATATATATATATATATATATATCTGCAATACATATATAACTATTCATATACATACACACATACATACATATATACATATGTATATATATTTCTTTATTGTGAACATATTTTAGTTATTTGTTAATGTATGCTTGTGTGTATATATATATATATATATATATATATATATATATATATATACATGCTTGTGTATGTGTGTGTGTTTGTTTTATAGATGTTTGCTTATGGTGTATGTCTCCAAGTGTGCTTATATATATGTTTACAATATATGTGTGTGAGAGAGAAAGCAAGTGTGTGTGTGTGTTTGCACTTTTAAATTATTAAACATTATGCTAATGTAAGTGCATGTATGTTTGTTTGTGTGTGTGCGTTTGTGTCTATGTGAGTGTGGATGTATTCTTGAGGAAGTCAAACATTACATTCATATGAGGTGGGGGTGTATATGTTTACATGGGTGTTTGTGTATGCGAGTGCATTTGTGTGTACGCGTGATGGTGTGTATAGGCGCATTCAGCTGTACGATGAATGCTTGAATGTACAAAACATTATTCTGAAGCTTGCGTTAGTATGCAAGAGAGACCATGTATGAGTGTGTACATATGTATGTATATACATGCATACATATATATATATATGTATGTATACATATGCACACATGCGCACATACACATATATATTCATGTGTATACATACATATATATTCTTGTGTATATATATATATATGTGTATGTATACATATACACACATGCGCACACTCATATATATTCATGTGTATACATACATATATATTCTTGTGTATATATATATATATGTGTATGTATACATATACACACATGCGCACACTCATATATATTCATGTGTATACATACATATATATTCATGTGTATACATACATATATATTCTTGTGTATATATATATATATAATATATATATATATGTATACATATACACACATGCGCACATACACTATATAATCCATGTGTATACATACATATATATTCTTGTGTATATATATATATATGTGTATGTATACATATACACACATGCGCACACTCATATATATTCATGTGTATACATACATATATATTCTTGTGTGTATATATATATATATATATAATATATATATATATATATGTATACATATACACACATGCGCACATACACATATATATTCATGTGTATACATACATATATATTCTTGTGTATATATATATATATGTATACACATACACACATGCACACGCACACATATATATTCATATACATGCCTGTATTTATGCACGTGTCTACATGTGTATGAATAACCTGAATTTTCAACATGTATTTCAGTTTTGGCTTATGCATGTGGTGCGGGTGTATTTCTCTGAGTGTGAGTGTGTGTGGCAGGGTATGTGTATCTGTTATCTTTTACCTTCTACTTGTTTCGATCGTTGGGTTGTGGCCATGCTGGAGCATTGCCCTGGAGGGTTTTTAGTTGGAAATGTCAACCCAAGTAGTGAATATTTTGTAAGTCAAATGCTTATTGTTTTGTATGGAGAGATAAATAAACAGCGGATTTCAAGAAGGATGGAGTGTGACAAATGCAGTCACTCATAGACACACACACACAGATACAGACATACACACACACATATATGTTGATATAATATAACGAATCAAGCTCCTTTTATAGGGCTGTAAAACATCCAATTTTCAATGGTTAACCGTTTAATACCCAATATAGTAGAAAGATATTCTGCACCACCAATGGGTGTATATACACAATATACAATAATAAAAGGAAAATGGAGAATTTAAACATTATATATATATATATGAATTAACATTCATATATATATATATATATATATATATATATATATATATTCGCCATGATAGATCACTAGCCACTGAACCTATTTTCTCTCCCTGTTTATTTCTGTTCCTTTCTGTCAAAGAGCATAGGCTTGAAACATAAAAGACTTTCTCACTTCCGAGTGTTAAACTAACACATCTGCTTGTTGTTTACACACCTGACTTCGTCTTTTGTTTTCTTTTTTGTAAATTCACATTATATGTATATGTGTGTGTGTGTGTGTGTGTGTGTGTGTATATATATATATATATATATATACATATATATATATATATATATATATAATATATATATATATACAGGGTTGGCAAAAAGTCACCTGACAGTAAATCAAAATCCATTTAATTACAAGATTAAAACAGAAAATTATGTTATATGAGACTTCGCTAATAAATCGAAAAATGCTGGAAAAAAATGGTGATTTTAACTTAAAGCATTTAATTATTAAATATTCATAATTGGAATGAATAAATAAAATTGAATATTAAGTATTTATGGATTTTGATTTATTATCGAGTGAATTTTGGCCACCCTTGTATATATTCACACATATATAAATTTGTATTGTAATATACAGATTTATAGAAACATGTGGCTGTCATAGAAAGCTCCTCCAGTAGACCTGACTAGCAAACTACATAGCAATCCAATACAGAGGAGATTCTATTGATGTTTAAGCATTGGTGCAACTACAATGCACTGGTGATCTGATAAGCTAGCATTCTTGCAGAGTTGTTGGAGCATAGGATAAGGTGCCTTGCAGTCTGTGTTCTGGCTTTGTGCATTCTGAGTTCAAATCTTAGATTATCTCAAAAAAATGGTGACACTTCTGGGAAGAGTTGCGGCTGAGGGATTTGAAACATTAATGGAGATATAGTTTCTTTTTTAACTACAAAATCAACTGTCACCACTGTCACATACATGCACACATGCCCTCACACACACACACACACACACACACACAAATATACACATAGATAGATAACTGGATAGATAGGTGGCTAGATGCACATATATATGTATACATATGTGTGTGTACATACATACATACACACATAGAGATATAGACACACATACAATTTGGAGAAATATACAGTTAAGGCTGCAATAATTACATTTATATAAAATGTGTTGATTCAAAATTATTGACTAAAATGATAATGAACAAAAAAAAACAAAAAATACTAATAACAATAATAATGTAAATGATAATAGAATTAAACCATTCCAACACTCAGTTTGTTCAGTGGTTTTCATAGCAACAGTTGTCTATTTATTTGCATATTGATTTTTATTCTTGGAGACACAATGCTAACTTTATTGCAGAAGCACCATATTTGTTAGAAATGATCTTCAAATATTCCTGGTACCAAATTTCTTTAACTTTTGTGTGGAACAAAATTAAATCCTCCAGCCTGCATTCTATAGATTGTCGACATTGCAAGAGCAATAGAATTATTTTGATTCTGATCCTAAGCTGGAGAAAAGTCCCTGCAGGTTTGATATTTAGAGCAAGATTAAATAAATATATCCAGGGTCTTCTGCACAGTTTCCAACAAACAAATTTCGCTTATATTGGTATTAGATAATTCATGGCTGTAATAGAAGGTATACTGGCACTCTGGCTATTGCAACAAAGGGGGTTCCTATTGATCTGATCAATGAGACAGTCTACTTGGGGAATTAGCATACAAGTGGTTGAGCACACCACAGACACGTGAACCCTTAACATAGTTTTTTAGGAGATCCACCATGACACACTGGAGGTGACTTGAAATACAAGTGCTACTCTGTTTTGCCAACCGAGTGGACGAGAGAAACAAGAAATAATGTCTTCTATAAATGAGCATCGTGATCATCAAAGAAACAAGGTTGTTCATTGCCAATCTTCCATGGGGGAAAATATTATGTTGCCTATTAAAAATATGAGGGTTTGTGACAGGAAGAGCACCTGGTCATAGAAAATCTGCCTCAATGAATTCTGTCTGATGCATACAAAGCATGGAAAAGTGGACATTAACTCATGATGATATAAATTTTTTTTTATTTATTTATTTTTTTTTTTATCAGCTCTCTGTCAACTTTTTTAGCAAAATATTTTCTGAAAAATAACCAAAAATAAAATGCTAGTATTCTTCATTCCAAATTTACAATTCTTAATGACAGCTCCTCGCTAATTTATAATGAATACAAGAATAATCAATATAGAAATAGGAATTTTCTCCATTTTCCGATGAAGAAATTCAAATGAGATTTGTAAAATTTTGGGGTTTTTTTTTTGTTTTATTTTTTCTTTTAATTTTTGGTTTTTAGTGGAAATCAGTAACATGTTTTTCATTTGTGTAAAAATATAACATTTTCATTTTTGCAGTTTTTTGCTTATTTTCTTTACTTTCTGGGGGTTTTAATGTGGTTTCTTAATTCCACCCGGACACCCACCCTCACACTATCCCCACACCCCTTTTAATACCACCACCACCACCATCCGCATTCCATTAATAGACTTCCTTCTCCACTTGCTTCCTTCCCACCTGAAAAGTATTTATATTTAATAATCTAAAATATTTACTTATTTTGACTTGTTTTAAATGAATTATAAATTAAATATCAGTTGCTATATAAACTAATGAACAAATCATTTCATTATTTACATTATACATACATACATATATATATATATTTATGTGTATACATACATACATGCATACATATATATATATACATACATATATATATATATATATATAGATATAGATATACATATATGGAGGCGCAATGGTCCAGTGGTTAGGGCAGTGGACTCGCGGTTGTAGGATCGCAGTTTCAATTCCCAGACCGGGCATTGTGTTTATTGAGCAAAAACACCTAAGGCTCCACGAGGCTCTGGCAGGGGGTGGTGGTGAACCCTGCTGTACTCTTTCACCAAAAATTTGCTCTCACTCTTTCTTCCTGTTTCTGATGTACCTATATTTCAAACGGCCAGCCTTGTCACACACTGTGTCACACACTGTGTCACACTGAAGATCTTGCACTATTCATCTTGCTATGAGATCACCATGTTATGCACAAATGGTTGTGATGCAGGTGCCTGGTGTACCCTTATCAGTAGTCATGATGGGTATGCTGGGCTTCGTACATTTTACCCCAGTGTCATTTTGATGGCATGAACTGCTCTCTCACTCAATAATAATGGTAATAATAATAATAGTAATGATGATGATGATGATGGTGGTGGTTTCAGATTTTGGAACAGGGCCAGTAATTTCAGAGGGAGGGCCTAAGTTGATTACATCGACCCCAGTGCTTAACTGGTACTCATTTCATCAACTCTGAAAGGATGAAAGGCAATGTCAACCTCAGCTGAATTTGAACTCAGAACGAAAAGACTGACAAAATTCCACTAAGCATATTGTCTGGTGTGCTAATGATTCTGTCAGCTTACTACTACTACTACTACCACTACTACCACCACCACCACCACCAACAACAACAACAACAACAACAATAATAATAATAATTATTATTTCTCTATTGCCCACAGGGGGTACAAATAGAAGAGACAAACAAGGACAGACAAAGGGATTAAGTCGATTACATGAATTCCAGTGCGTAACTGGTACTTATTTAATCAACCCCAAAAGGATGAATGGCAAAGTCGACCTCAGCGGAATTTGAACTCAGAACATAATGGCAGACGAAATACCGCTAAGCATTTTGCCCCACATGCTGATGATTCTGCCAGCTCGCTGCCCTAATAATAATAATGATAATAATATGCCCTGATGCAGTACCAGGCAGTGGCTCTCATGGCTTCTGATCTTAACTGATTAGAAGTGTTATCATGTACATTGTTTTGTCTTGGTATAAAAGATGGGCTACAGCAAATATTCTGCTCAATACCACAGATTTGCTTGTCAGTTGTTTGACCATAACCAGTTGAGCATGTCCCTTAGTGGCTGATGATATGTGCATCTCTGATCACGAGCAGAAGTAGTAGGGGAGCATCATAGCCATGTGTTGAGAGGGATTCTTTGGGGTTTGAATAATTCACCTCTGGAAACATGGGTGGTTCTTTCAACATCCTTAAACAACCCTTATTCAGGGACCTTTTGAGCGGGATGGGCTACTCAACCAGAAGAAAATTCTAACTGGGCCCCACCTGCAAGGTCATGTGCTGTTTATCTTGATATGAGATCACCATGTCGCGCACATATGGTTGTGATGCATGTGCCTGGTGTACCCTTATCAGACAGGTAGTCATAATGGGTATATTGGGCTTCGTATATTTTACCCCAGTGTCACTTTGATGGCATGAACTGCTCTCTCACTCAATAATGATAGTAATAATAATAATAATAATAATATCCTTACTGTTCGATTATTGATAGACTGCTTTACTGAAGCAAAAATATAGATTACTGAGAAAATTTATACACATCAGGGTGTGTGTGTATGTAAGGAGGCAGTATGTGTGTATGTATCTATATGTAGGGAAATGACGTGTGTGCATTGCGCAAGGACTCACACACACACATATATACTCTTGCAAACTACAAAGTCTTTGTTGATATTGCTTTCAGCTGTTTGATATCTGATAAACAATCAGATTGTCTACCCCAATAAATATTTGTAGATATCGCCTATACATACTTACATACAGAAAGACACACATACACATCTTATATATCTCT
>NC_043017.1:21240104-21260104 GCF_006345805.1 Octopus sinensis | reverse complement strand
CAAATCTTCAGTGATAATGGACTGAACTGAACTGTAACTAATCTGCACATCCGCTGATAACTCACGGATGCTGATTCAATGATCCCTTCACAGCTGCATGCACATCTGTGATGTTTTGTTCAGCTCTGCTGGTTGTGGGTCTCCCAGAACATTCGTCAACATCGATATTTTTTTGGCCATCTTGAACATGTCTAAACCACTCATTCACTTGTATGCAGCTCATACACTTTCTGCACCTTTGTGTAGGCCTTTGAGCATGGTCAATGTGATGACCACACACTACACACCTTCCTTTCAAGCACTGCTGTAAACTGTGAAAGTGTGCTAGAACATTAAAACTTAGTGCACATGCACAGTAGTGATTGAGGTTAATCTGTGTCAAGTAGCTTTACTCTGCATGATTTAGCTTTATTACAATGGCATCAGTCCGGATACCTATTCATTAGACCTCGTATATATATATGTGTGTGTGTGTATAGAGATGTAGAGAGTGAAATTGAAATATATATATTATATACATACACACACACACACACACACACATATAATGCCATGATAGACCGTTAGCTCCTACACGCATATTTTCTCTCCTTGTTTCTTTTCTGTGTATCTTTCTGTCGAAGAGCATAGGCTCGAAACGTAAAAGACTTGTTCTATTTCTATTCCTGAGTGCCATACTAATACATTTGTTTGTTTGTACTCCACCTGCCTTCGTCTTTTGTTTATTTTCGTAAACCTTCCCGTTATATATATATATATATACATACACACACATACATATATAGATATATACGTACATATATATGTATTTGTACATACTCTTGTCTAGACATCTTGTGATGGTTGTATATGGGCGTCATCATCATGCAAGTGAGGTTGTTTGTTTCTAGGTTTTTGTAAAATACACGTCTGGATATGGGGAAAATATTACTTTGCTTAGTAAACTAGTAATGGTTGGTGACAGCGAAGGTATCTGCTGTAACAGAATTTTGTTTCATCCATGCAAGCATGAGATAGTGGACGTTAAATGACGGTAATACATGCACATGTGCACACACTCACAGAGAAGATACTTGGCTATTCCAGTAGGTAAAAAAAGGAGAGGAAGGAGAAATAGAGTCATAGAGAAATATACAGAGACAGAGTAAGAAAGAGAGAAAGAGTAATATAAAATCTTTTTTATACATATCTTGGAGAACTTAGAGAACTTTGAGAACAATTCCTTCCTTCGCCTCTGCCATTATTAAAAACCCTGTGATGAGAAAACACATATGATTCTCCATGTAGCACAAGATAAATCATCAAAAACACAAACTAGGGTCTATGAAATATAACATGAAATACAAAATAGGCTGAATATACGATTTTTATACACCTTCCATGAAAAAGATAACTTCTAATTTTTCTTTTATATTCCAATATATTTCAGTTTGCCAATCCATTTTTATTCAATGGTTTTGCTTTTTTTTTTTTTCTCTCTATGTTACCATTTATTGTTTGGTTCTTGCTTGATAGGAATATATCTGGGTTTTTTGTTGACAGAAAAAAATGGTTGCTGTGATTCTGTTCTTAATCTCTTAGAGAGGTATTAGTACATTGTGCCTCAAGAAATAAAATTGATGAAACTCTAAGAATATTTCTATGCTAATAGTAAAGCCTCCTGCTGTGTGATATCTACAACACACACACACACACACACACTCACTCACACACATACACACGTACACACTTGTATGTGTGTGTATATGTATATATGTGTATGTGTGTATGTTTGTGTGTAAGCATGTGTGTGTGTGTAATAATATATGTAAGCATATATATGTGCATGTGCGTGTATGTATGTACGTGTGTGTAGGTATGTAAATGCGTTAGTATATATGTGTGGGTGTGCGTGTATCTGTATATATGTCTATGTGTGTAAGTATGTGTGTATATAAATGTGTAAGTATATATGTGTGTGTATATGTATATATGAGTGTGTGTGTGTGTGTTTTATGACTTTGATTGTATGGAGTTTATGTGTAAGTATATATGTGTGGGTGTGTGTGTATCTGTACATATGTGTGTATATAAATGTGTAAGTATATATGTGTGGGTGTGTGTGTGTAAATCTATATATGAGTGTGTGTAAGTATGTGTGTGTGTGTGTGTGTATTTCATGACTTTGATTGTATGGAGTTTACGACATTTATAATACTGCCATAAGAACCAGAAATGAAATCAAAAGCATTTGCTTGAAGAACCCATTTCTGCTTGAGTCTTTCACAAAGGTTCTTAAACAAAAGAACAGAAGAATAACCGTTTCCTTCAAACTTTCATTTCATGTTTCAAAAACACAATGCATCACCCACTCCAGGAACCAAAACCACAATCTTATAATCAAGTGTACAACAACCAAACCACTATGCCCTGTGCCTCTCTCTCTCTCTCTCTATCCGCTCAGTCGAAGTCGACTCTCGGTTACTCTTTGGATCAGTGTCCTCCAGTCAGTTCTATCCTGGGCTGCTTCCTTCAGATTGGCCATGTCCATTCCGGTATCACTCCTGATGGTGTCAAGCCAGTGGGTTCTTGGTCGGCCTCTTCCTCTCTTGCCACTGACCATTCTGAGCATGATGTCCTTCTCCAGGGATTCTCTCTGCATAATATGACCGAAATATGCCAATCTACGCTTGGTGATCCCAGCTTCTAGTGACATTTTTGGCCTGATCTGCTTAAGAACTTCTCCATTGGCGAGCCTCGCTGTCCATGGAATCTGCAAAAGTCTTCTCCAACACCAAAGCTCAAAAGCATTAATTTTCTTCTGGTCAGCTTTCTTTAGTGTCCAGGTCTCGCATCCATATGTGCAAGGGCAGAGGAGGCATACAGGAAAGATAAATCTACCTCCTTCGACTCATATAGACCAGTGCTCTCTTGTGGTACACTTACATTTTCTTCATAATTTAGTGGCACACCTGAATTAAAAATATAACTAAAAATATAGGAAAAAAATTATATTCACACGTAGGATCGTCTTGTGCAACCCAGTGTGCCATGGCTTACCAGTTGCAGAACATTGATACAAACTCGTAGGGCTGGTGTCCTGGTTTATGTGGTGTGTGTATTCCCCACTGCACCGGTCCATTGCGAGAATATTCATTTACACAACACATCACCTGGTCCAGGAATTGAAACCACAATCTTACAACTGTGAGTCCAACACCCTAAACACTAAGCCACATGCCTCTACTATGACAGCTTGCCACCTTAACCCATCTGTTGTATTTCTGTTGAGATTCTCTGTGTTTCTTTCAATTAATTTTAAATATAACAAAGAACTTAGTAAAATAACTTGGTTATTATTAAGCTAGTGTTAAGGACATAAATTGTGACTAAGGTTTGGTGGAAGATTTTAATTCAGAACTTATGAAAATAAGACATTTGTACTAAAGAGCCAGAGGCAGTTTCAGGCAGGTTGGTATCAAAAGCATTAAGAATTGTTTCTCTATTATATATCTTAACACTTTTGTTACCATATTTCTGTTGAGATGCTCTGTGTTTCTTTCAATTAATTCTAAATATAACAAAGAATTTAGTAAAATAACTTAGTTATCATTAAGCTAGTGTTAGGAAGTGAAGGTGCATGGCTCAGTGGTTAGAGTATCGAGCTTACGGTGGTGAGGTTGTGAGTTCGAATCCTGAACCGGGCTGTGTGTTGTGTTCTTGAGCAAGACACTTCATTTCATGCTGCTCCAGTTCACTCAGCTGTAGAAATGAGTTGCGATGTCACAGGTGCCAAGCTGTATCTGCTGTTGCCTTTCCCTTTGATAATACTGGTGGCGTGGTGAGGAGGAGGCCGGTATGCATGGTCTTTCATAAATAACCTTGCCCGGACTTGTGCCTGGGAGGATAACTTTCTAGGTGCAATCCCACGGTCAGTCATGACTGAAGGGGGTCTCAAGTGTTAGGAACATAAATTGTAACTAAGGTTTGGTGAAAGATTTTAATTCAGAACTTTTGTAAATAAGACATTTGTACTTCAGAGCCAGAGGCAGTTTCAGCTGGGTTGGTGTCAAAAGGGTTAGGGTCCTAATGGATATTGTCATACAAGATATATGACTACTAAACTGGCTCGCTGTCTTTTATGACAGTGAGTGTTCCAGTTGTCCAGACAATGGATCAGCTTGCTCATTAAATTAAAGTGCAAGTGGCTGAGTGCTCCACAGGCACGTAACTTTAATATAGTTCTCAAGGAGATTCAGCATGACACAGAATGTTGCAGGGCTGGCCCTTTTCATTACAAGTCATCTTCATCATCATTTAACTTCCATTGTCCATGATGGTATGGGTTGGATGGTTTGACCATGGCTGGTAAGCTGAAAGGCTGCACCAGACACCAGTCCGATTTAGCATGGTTTGCTATGGTTGGATGCCTTTCCTAACACCAACCACTCCTAGAGTGTAATGGGTGCTTTTATGTGCCTCTGGCATGGGTCCCATTTGCGTTACCACCGTATCTGCCATGACCGCGATGGGTCTTCTCCAGCATGGCATAATGCCAAAGGTCTTGGTCATTGCCTCTGTGAGGCCAAATGTGAAATAAAACTTCTAACACAAGGACTCGATGCACTGCCAGGAATTGAACTCACGACGTTGCGATCATCATACACCTTTACTTATGACCACTACTTGTCATACTAAAACTCTAAACTCAATATCACTTCTAATTAAATATTGAACATAAATCACCATCCTAAACAACAGGTAACTCACAATCAATATACAATTCATCGAGCATGGCGTCTTCATATCACATAAATTTTCATGTTTTACAAAACATGAAAATCTCAAGCCGTACAGAAATGAAGCATGAAAATCAAACAGAACACACACTTCTGTGCAAATTGAAATATTCGTTTCGCTCAGTCAGCCATGTGGAACACCAAATATATTTCCCAGCAATCTTCTTGTTTTAGTTTCATGTGACTCCATTGTCCAATTGTGCCTAGTATATTATTCACCTTGGATAGGTTTTTATCCATTTATAAAGACCAACCATTACCAATGCAGGTTCTTTCTATAAACCTTTTCAATTTAAAGGGAGGCGTTCTCATCCCATATTTCCATATATATTTAATGAAACCAATTTTATGCTCATTGTTTTATATACATACATACATACATACACACACAAAAAATACATATAAGTGTGTGTATAGTATATTTATACATAGGTGCATGTGTGGCTGTGAGGTAAGATGTTTGCTTTCCTACAGTGGAGTTCTGTGTTCAGTCCTACTGCGTGGCACCTTGAGCAAGAGTCTTCACCTGTAGCTCCAGGCCAACCAGAAACTTGTGAGTGGATTAGGTAGGCAGAAATTGTGTGGAAGCCCATTGTGTGTGTTTGTGTGTGTGTGTGTGTAATTAGGAAATAGTAGCCCAACAAGGTACCAATTTTTGCTGGAAATAGCAGTCAATAGGCGTACGAGGCTATAGTAAAGCTTCACTGAATGTATTGTGGAAAAGATTAATTAATAGATATCTGTCTGATATACAAACAAATATATATAATATATATATATATATATATATATATATAGTAGAAATATGTTACAAAAAGAAAATATGAAATACACGTGGAAATGTAAGGGTAAAATATGAAAAAATCAACGAAAATGCACATTGCAAATAAAAATTAAAAAAGGCTTTTTATAAAAGGTAACGACAAATATATATATTTAGATGGACTGAGGTAGTAATAAAAGTCATAAAAGTCATTATTATGAGATGATTATAAAGTCAGAAAACAAAGCATACCATTGTTTCCGCAAAGCTATTCATTGCTTTGTATACACATTTATATATATAAAAGTAATCATTTGGATTTAAGGTATACGGTTAGCAGCAAGCTGATTAAAGCACTTCCACCATTTAGGCTACCTGATGTCATCCGCAGCTTTGATGTAAGGGTCATTGGATCTAACTCAGGAATTTTGCAGCATTCATTGAGTTTATAATGAATGAGAGGAACAGAAAATGGAGTTCACAACAAGCTTTATTCATCACAATGATAGTTTCAAACCATCTTGCATTGGCCCCTTGAAGGTGGTATACTGTACAACTGGTTGTGTTGCATCTTCCGGTGCAGATGCATCTCATCAGGTGTCTTGTTTTAAATAAGGTACCTTGCTTAATATATTCAGTTTCACTTGGCATATTGTTGCTGTCAGTAGGTTGTTGGCTATAATATATGCACCCTGTACCAGAGGATGCACCACAATGAGTTGTACAGTATCCCGCTCACAAGGGACCGATGCCAGATGGGTCGAAACGATCATTGTGATGAATAAAGTTTCTTCTGAATTGTGGTTACCATTTCCCTCATTCATTATAGTATATATTATCATCATCATCATCGTTATCATCCTCATTTAACGTCCATTGTCCACGCTGGCATGGGTTGGACAGTTTGACCAGGGTTGGTTGGTAAGCTGGAAGGCTGCACCTGACTCCAGTCTGATTTGGCATGGTTTACTATGGCTGGATGCCCTTACTAATGCCAGCCATTTCAAGAGTGTAATGGGTGCTTTTATATGCCATTTGCGAGATACGAGTATCTGCCATGACTGCAATTTTGCTCGTTGATAGTGACTTCGAAATTTTGTCCATTTAAGGCATCATCAGATGATGGTTTAACTGGCTGAAACTTCCAAGTCCCTGTCAGCAATATTCTTGCTTAAGAATGATAAATTTGCTCTCTACAAAAGTATAGATTAACCCATCAGATTAATGTAAATTGTTTTTACTATATTGTTATATTTCAGAATGGTCATTTTGCCAGTTTAGCCAATAAAAACACATGCACTATATATTTAGTGTAATTTTGCTTCAGCGATATATATTTTTTACATTAATCTTAATCTTATTTCGGCCAGAGTTCTTTCGTCACATAAAAAATCTTGCACAACAAATATATAAACGTTTTTACTATAATTGAACATGAAAACCAAACATTACTACATATGTGTGTGTGGGGGTGTAGCTATAAATATAATTAACGTTGCTATTATGTTAAACCATCGTATGTCCAAATTTGGCGAATATCATTTTTTGCAGTTTTTATTTTTACTTGCAATAGCCGGTTCTTTTGTTCAAACTATCATAGGTGCTTCAGATGCCAAGATATCAGAAATTGTCAAAGTGCAGCACAACAGTTTTGCTATGGAATGGTGAAACTTATTTTTTCATTTTCTGGAAAAGCAACATTTTGGACTTACGACACTTTTGCATAATAGCAACACTACATATGTGTGTGTGTGTAGTTATATATATATGTATATATTATTCTTTTATTCTTTTATATGTTTCAGCCTTGGGGCTGTGACCATGCTGGGGCACCACCAAATATATATATATATATATATATATGTTTATACACACACACACACATATATATATAAATGCATGTTTATATATATGTATTATTATTATTATTATTATATATATATATATATATATATATGTATATATCTATCTATATCTATCTATCATCATCATCATCATCGTCGTTTAACGTCCGTTCTCCATATATATACATATATATACATATATATATATATATATATATATATATATATATATATATATGTATATACACACACATACATACATATTCATATATGTGTGTGTGTGTGGATATATATCTCTATCTAGATGAAACTATTTATATGAATGCATTTGACAACTTAACATAAAACACTTGTATAATATTGAAGAATTGACATTCCTTAGCAATGTCTGCGAGAAAGTCTTTTCTCTCCTTTATATTTCTGAGTGAGTGCCGTTCGATTTGTTAGTTGCTTGGCTGAGTTCAGTGGTTTGGAAAGTATAGAAATATGGAGATGAAATTTCTGTTGATACCTGGAGAAATAAATGGCCAATTTATTTACTGCCTCCTTTCCAAAATCAGAGAAGCTATTTTGAAAATATTGTCTGTTGATGATAGCACTAATAATCCTTTCTACTACAGGCCTAAAGGCCTGAAATTTTGAGGGAAGGGGCTAGACAATTATATCGGCCCTAGAGCGGTTCAGGAATCAAACACACTATCTCATGATTGTGAGCCCAGTGCTCTAACCACTGTGCCATGTGCCTTCACCACTGAAAGGTGCTCTTAGACAATATTCCCAAATACCAGGAAACCCAAACATATCATCTCCATCTACCACTGGGGTTGATTCATTCAACTAAGATTCTTCAGAATTGCCTGTGCCGCCTAGACTGGCTTCGATGCAGGTGGCACGTAAAAATCACCATCCGAACGTGGCCGATGCCAGCGCCGCCTTGACTGGCTTCCATGCTGGTGGCACGTAAAAAGCACCAATCCAATCATGACTGTGCCAGCCTCGCTTGGCACCTGTGTCTGTGGCACGTAAAAAGCACCCACTACACTCACGGAGTGGTTGGTGTTAGGAAAGGCATCCAGCTGTAGAAACACTGCCAGATCAGACTGGAGTCTGGTGCAGCCTTCTGGCTTCCCAGATCTCTGGTCGAACCGTCCAACCCATGCTAGCATGGAGAACGGATGCTAAACGATGATGATGATGATGATGATGTACCCCATAATGGCTGCAGTGTAATCACTGAACCAAGAAGAAGATGAAAGAAAAGGTAAAAGTGACTGTGTGGTCAGTAGCTTGCTTCCCAACCACATGGTTCCTGGTTCACGACCAAATCCTTTTGAGTGGATTTGATAGATGGAAACTGAAAGAAGCTCGTTGTATATATAAATGTGTGTGTGTGTGTGTGTTTGTGTCTGTCCTCCCATCATTGCTTAGGAACGGGTATTGGTTTGTTTACATCCCTGTAACTTAGTGGTATGGCAAAGCAACCAATGGAATAAGTACTAGGCTTAAAAAGAAGTCTGAGGGTCAAACTGTCTGATTAAAATGCTTCAAGGCGGTGCTCCGGCATGGCCACAGTTAAATGACCGAAACAAGTAAAAGAATAAAAATATATACACACACACATATATACATGTGTGTATATATGTATGTAAACACTCATACCGATAAATAGCTATACATACATCCACAAACACTCACACACACATGCACATACACACACATGAACACGCACACACGTATGTACATACACAAAATATGTGTATATATTTAGTCACGTGTTTGTGAAGTACATGTATATACATATTCATACACGTATACACACACATATGCACCAGTGTGTGTGTGTGTGTGTGTGTGTGTGTGTGTACACACAAAATTTGAGGAATTGCAACATCTGTTTGTATGCGAGTGCTGCAGGAGGAAAAATTTTTGATTTTATGAGAAAAGTCTTCGAATGTAAAAAGAATTCGATACAACCCCTTATCAGAGTGATGAGGGATGTAGGAGGAGGAGGAGGAGGGTCAGTGCTTGCTATGAATTATTATTATCCCACTCGTAACGAGGAATAATGATTTAACAATCTCCAAGCAAAAACATAATTGCTAAAAACTAATTGGAAAATGTGCTGTTGTTATTAGAACAGATTAATGAAAATATCTCAGTTGTTTGGGTTTTATTGGGGGTTTTTGTTTGTTTTTTTCTTCTTTTGGTAGTTTAATGTGTAGAAGAGTTGGTTCCTAGAATATTGAACAAACAGAACAGAATTACAAGAAGAATATATGTGTGTGTGTGTGTGTGTCTGTGTGTATACATACATATATATATAGAGATAGATAGATATAGATATTTATATATACATACATATACATTATATATATATATATATATATATATATATATATATATACATACATTCATACATGTGTTCACACACAAACATATATATATACATACATATATATATGTGTGTATATATATATATATATATATATATATATATATATATATATTATATATATATAATGGAAATTGTAGTTGTGATTCTCGTGCCGGTGGCACGTAAAAAGCCCCATCCAACCATGGTCATTGCCAGCCCCTCTGGTCCCTGTGCTGGTTACACGTAAAAAGCACCCACTACTCTCTGAGTGATTGGCATTAGGAAGGCCATCCAGCTGTAGAAACACTGCCCCATCAGACTGGAGCCTAGTGCAGCCTCCTGGCTTCCCAGACCCCAGTCGAACCGTCCAACCCGTGCCAGCATGGAAAATGGACGTTAAACGATGATGATGGTGATACATACACATGCATATATATATATATATATTATATATATATATATGTGTGTGTGTGTGTGTGTGTGTGTGTGTGTGTGTGTGTAATGTAATAGAGTATAACAATATACAAATATTGTTTAGTAAATTATGATATTATAACAAAAGGTAGTTGAATAAACTTAACTAGTAGTCATGATTATAAGGATTTCCTTTATTTACCAAAGGGGCCATCAGTTGAGAAGGACATTAAAAAAGAGAGCATAGAATATTTTGTGGCTGAGTTACATGAGAGATGAAGCGATGAAAGGGAACGGAGGGGGAAATGAAATAAAAGTAGATAGCATATTAATAAAAATAATGCTCCTTCTTACTCTAGGCACAAGGCTTGTAGTTTTGTGGGAGAGGGTGATTCGATTACATGAAACCCAGTGCTTAACTGGTACTTATTTTATCGACCCCTTGAAGGATGAAAATCAAATTTGATCTTGGCTGAGTTTGAGCTCAGAACTATAAAGCCATGGTAGGTATTCCATCAAGTTACCGCCTTCTATAGTGATAATACTAAGAGGAAGAACAAAAGTAAAATAAATTGACAGAAATGTATAATGATGATAATAACGGTTTCTGATTTTGGTACAAGGCCAGCAATTTTGAGGAGGAGCGGTGGGGGGCTAAGTCGATCACATTGACCACTGGTGCTCAGCTGCTACTTTTGACCTTGAAAGAATAAATAGCACAGAATTTGAACTCAGTACTTAAAGATCCAGAGGATATACTGCTAAGCATTTTGTCTTTTCTTTAGAGTACTGATGATTCCTATTATGTGTGTGTGTGTGTGTGTTTGTATGTATGTATATATATATATATATATAAAGAATATGCGAAGGTGCATATAAAATAAGCAAACATAAATAATCGGATAATTAAATATATTAAACCTATTTTTAACACTAAATTGTTGTTGTTGTAATAGTAGTAGTAATAGTAGTAGTAAGACAACATAATCATATTTATAGAGAGTGTTATTGGAAATAAATTACAGAAACGAAAATGAAAATAAAAATCTAAAAATTGCTATTCTTCTGACGTAATACGAAACGAAAAGAAATGCTTGCACTACAGTAGAAAAAATATACATATATATATATATATTATATATATTATATATATATATACACACACACACATGCACACACATACACACACACACATATATAATATATACACACATACGCATATATATATACATATACATACGCATACATACATATATATACATACACTCACATATATATATATACACATACATATATATATATATAAACATGCATGCATACATACATACATACATATATGTATGTATGTATGTATGTATGTATGTATGTATGTATATATATATATATATATATATATATATATATACATATACACACACACATATACAGACACATACATACATATAATGTATGTATATTCAATGTGATGAATAAAAACCATAAATGAAACACAAAATATTTCTCTAATTGTATTGATTAGTATAGAATCATTTTTATTTTATTTGCTTATTCGAAGTGAGGAGAATTAGTGGTTTTTTTCGGTAATAAATATTATTCTTTTTGTTTTTAATTATGTTTTTTTTTAGAATGTTACTGGTTCTTTTTTGTCGTTGTTGTTGTTCTTGTTTAATTTTCTACGTTTTCTTTCTGTTTTTTTTTTTGTTTTGTTTTTTTTGTTACTCTAAGTATAACACAAACCTTTGCAAAAATTATCGCTTGTCGAAAACTCTTGTTTCTTCTGGGAATCTTTCGCAGTTATTTTTCCGTAAACATTTTTCCTTTAATTAATCTCCACACGTATCCATACATTCATGCATACGCAATTACTTAGGCATCTGTGTGTGTGCATATACAGGTACATTAACTTATGTATAAATGCATTATTTAACCTGCATCTGTGTGTGGTGTGTGTGTGTGTATATGAAACTGGCCTTCAGCGAATATTGTTTTGCTGGAAATAGTTAGAAACCATGGTCTGGGAAATAATTGAGATGGTAAACGTTTTTAATTTTCATTCCTTTCGAGAATTTATTCTTATTTGGTGGTTTGAGTTTTCTACTGCTCTTTCTAGCACAAGGCTTTCCTATTTGGAAGCCTCTTATTGTATTTCTATATATATATATATATATACTTTATTTAAAGCATATTACTCTACCACTGGTATTTGAGTACTCTTTTCTCCAGCTTGTTTCACATTTATGTGTTTACTCTGGTATATATATATATATATATATATATATATGACTAGTGTGTCAGAAGATTAGGAGAAAGCTTAGAAGGAATGATTCTGTGGAAAATGAAAGAGTGTTGCTTCTTGTGTGTGTTCTTTGTGGGAGGAAATGCTTGAGCCATGCAGACCTGGTCAGCCCTCAGAGAACTCATAGGAATCGAACCATGGTAAATTGTGATAGGGTTATTGTTCACCACACAACATGTGCAACCTGTGGAAAGTTGTGCCTCTCAGTTGGAGGACTGAAAAGGTATGTCAAAAGAGTTCATACTGTGGCACCTGGTCCTTCTGCCAGCGAGCACAGCCGTGCATTATCTTTGGCTGGGGCTCAAAAGTCATACAAGGGCCTCACATTCCATCATCAATAACTCATTTCAATGATTCTTTCTAGCATTGCTCGTATATCCAAGAAAGATGCGAAGAGATGTATGTATGTGTGTGTATATATATATATATATATATGTGTAGGGAGAGTTTACGAAATTAACCAAAGACGAAGACAGGTGGTGTACAAAACAAACAGATGTATTAGTATAATGCTCAGGAATAGAAAAAGTCTTTTACGTTTCGACCCTACGCTCTTCTACAGAAAGGGACACAGAAAAAACAAGGAAAGAAAAAAATGTATGTAGTGGCTAATGATCTATCATGGCGACTAGTGATATATATATATATATATTATCTATATATATATATAATATATATATATAAAACTATGTGTGTGTGTGTGTGTATACACACACACACATATATATATATAGGGTCTTACAACAAAAATCAAATTAATAAAATCTATTTCAAAGGTTGTGATCTCATTTGGGAAAGGAAATAATAGATATTTTATCCAATTCCCAAGATATGTGTGTCTGTGGTGTGTGTATGTGTGTGTGTGTGTTAGATATTATAAGGAGAAAATATTGTAAAAAAAGTGTCTTCCAGTAGAATTACATTTTGTCACTTAATAGGAAGAGGTTTGTTGAATTTCTTGTCGTGTTTCACCTCTCTTCATTCCTCTCTCCCTCATCCCTCTCTTTCTCTGTGTATATCTCTTTCCATCTCTCCCTCTCTCTCTTTCACAATATATTTTAATTGCTTCAGCCATTAGAGTGCGGCCATACTGGGGCACTGCTTCGAATGGTTTTAGTTGAACGAATCAACTCCAGGATTTACTTTTTAAAGCCCGGTATTTATTCTATCGATCTCTCATGTTGAACTGCTAAGTAATGAAGGAACAAAGGCGGCGAGCTGGCAGAAACGTTAGCACGCCGGGCGAAATGCGTAGCCGTATTTCGTCTGCCATTACGTTCTGGGTTCAAATTCCACCGAGGTCGACTTTGCCTTTCATCCTTTCGGGGTCGATAAATTAAGTACCAGTTACGCACTGGGGTCAATGTAATTGACTTAATCCGTTTGTCTGGCCTTGTTTGTCCTCTCTGTGTTTAGCCCCTTGTGGGTAGTAAAGAAGTAGGTAATGAGGGAACAAATACTGACATAACTTAATAACCTAAATGTCCTTATCAAGTCTTTCCTAACTATTTGTCTTTCCTCACTACTTTAGCTTATATATATCATCATTGTTTAATGTCCCCTTTCCATGCTGGCATGGGTTGGACGGTTTGACTAAGGACTGGCAAGCCAGGAGGCTACACTAAGCTCCCTAAAACGTCTACCTCAGTTATCTCCATCTGACCCATTCAGGCATAGAAAAGTGGACGTTAAAATGATGATGACGATGATGATGATGATGATGGTATATTTTTGATGAGTTATATACTTCTTAAAAGTTTGAACATATAAACGAGTATGGCTAATGTTGTTATTGCTGACTAAACATATGTAAAGGTTTTAAATTTTTGAAGAAACTTTCTTTCTCGCGTGTATGCAAATACACACAGATACAAACATCCATGTATTATATTCACAAATACATACACAGACATGGATACACCCGTTCAAATGTATATGTATACATACATACATAAATAAATACGGACGTAAGCAGACACAGATACACATAAACATATGAACACACATCAGCCATTTCTGATTCTAATCCAGAAACGTATGTCCATAATTGACCGTGGACTCTCTCTCTCTTTTACTCTTTTACTTGTTTCAGTCATTTGACTGTGGCCATGCTGGAGCACCGCCTTTAGTCGATCAAATCGACCCTGGGACTTATTCTTTGTAAACCCAGTACTTATTCTATCGGTCTCTTTTGCCGAACCGCTAAGTGACGGGGACATAAACACACCAGCATTGGTTGTCAAGCAAGGCGAGGGGGACAAACACAGACACACAAACACACACATGCATATATATATATATACATATATACTACAGGCTTCTTTCAGTTTCCGTCTACCAAATCCACTCACAAGGCATTGGTCGGCCCAGGGCTATAGCAGAAGACACTTGCCCAAGATGCCACGCAGTGGGACTGAACCCGGAACCATGTGGTTGGTTAGCAAGCTACTTACCACACAGCCACTCCTGCCACATAATGAGTTACAAATACTGTTGTCTGTGGAGACATATTTTTGTAGTAAAAGGAAATGACAGTCATCTGGCTGCTATTTCTAATACTTTTGGTATGTGGTCTAGCAACTTGTTGCAAAGACCCTCATTGTTATAATTATATTAACTCTTACCGAATATGGTCCTTTTCCATGCCGAAACACTACTTGGTGAAATTCGTTGATTTTATTAAATTAATTATATTTCACCTTTTATCTGTATATACATACATATATATATATATATATATATATGTATATATATATATATATATATATATATATATATAGGTAAACAGTAAAAATAATTACAGACATGGACAAGAACATGAAACACCACAGAGACGACACAAGAACCACAGGACGGGACATTCGAAGCCCTCAGTCATCAGTCAAGAACCAGATCATCTTAGCAATTTCGGCTGATTAATCTTGAGATTGCTCCGATATGGCCAGCCCGCCAAGGGAAATCTAAGCCAAGCGCATTAGATCCCCTGGAAGAAAGCTTCGAATGTATACAACGAAAGGACGGAAAACGATCGAAGTACACAAACAAAAATACAGAATACGTGACACCAATAAGAATACAAAAACGTAAAAACAATAACGGTAAAAATAAAAAATAAACAACAAAACAAAACCAGGACGTAGGACAAGGGTCTTTCGACAGGACGATTTGAGTATGGGGCTGGCTTGTGAAGTTGTGCCTAAAGGCCACGGGGAGACGAACAAATACATATATATATGCATACATACAGACCTAAATACCTACATAAGCAGATGTGCACACGCATATAGTAAAGTGACATATATGAAAACATGTTTGCTTCTAATATCTGTCGAGTATGAACTAAAGAATTATAGGTGTAAGTTTAAGGGAAAAAACCTCGTTACCCAAAGCTAACACTACATGGATCAACGAGCTTACTGGTTGTGGAGTCTTTTAAATAATTTCTCATCTAAAGGCAGACATATTTTATTATTGAAATGGCTGCAGTGAGAGAAGGAAGGAGAAGAGAGCAGAGAGGGAGTTTATTTCTAATTATGATATTAACACATTTAATGTTTGCAACACAACATTTCTCTGCGATATTGTAAATGAAAATTGATGAAAAGATAAAAGTAAAGGAATAAGTAAATAAAAATTCAGTGAATTTCAAAGGAAATCTTTGTAACTGTGCGGAGAAATTATTTGTAAACATATGTCTGGCAGCCTTGTTTTATGTAACAGAAATTTCAGATACTTCACAGAAATCATTTACTTAACAAAAATTGTAGCAACAACTAAATAATATAAATAACAATAATGATAATAATAATAATGATGATAATATTAATAATAATAATAATGATAATAATAATAATTAGATTGATAATAATAATAATAATAATAATAATAATAACAATAATAATAATAATTATAATGATAATAATAATAATAATTATAATGATAATAATAATCATAATTATAATTATAATAATAATTATAATAATAATAATAATAATAATAATACAGGTGTTAGAGCATAACAGACCAGGCCTAGTGGTGGTTGATAAGAGGTACCACATATGCTATATAGTTGATGTTGTATGCGCCTTTGACCTATGAATAGTCAAGAAGGAAGGCAAACAAAATAGCTCAGCTATGGACAATGAAGAAGGTGAGGATAGTACCAATTATTGTTGGGTCTTTGGGAACAGTATCAGAAGGCATTAAGAGGAATATAAAGGAAATTGGAATAGAGTGCCCAGTAGAACTGTTACAAAAGGTTTGCCTCCTTGGCATGGCCAGAATAATCAGGAAGGTATTAGATGGCTAAAAAGAACGGATTGCATGGTACCGTAGGCTGCAGGTAGCAAGCCTGCTTGCAAGACTCTAGGAGCTCCAACAAAACCTGTGATAAAGAAAAAATAATAAACCTTTCTATTAAAGGCACAAGGCCTGAAATTTTGGCGGATAGGGCTAGCTGATTAGATTGACCCCAGTATGTAACTGGTACTTAATTTATCAACCCCGGAATGATGAAAGGCAAAGTCGACCTCGGCGGAATTTGAACACAGAATGTCAAGGCAAATTAAATGCCGCAGTCCAGCAATTTGTGGGGAGGGAATAAGTTAATTACATCAACCCCAGTGATTGATTGTTACATATTCTATCAACCCTGAAAAGATGAAAGCAAAGTTTACCTTGATAGAATTTGAACAGACAAAATGCCTCTAAGCATTTTGCTTGCTACAGTAACAAGTCTGTCAGCTCTCCAACTTGATGATAATAATAATAATAATAATAATAATAATCCTTTCTACTAAAGGCACAAGGCCTGAAATAAGGGCAAGGGGCTACTCGACTCTATCGATCCCAGTGCTTGACTGGCACTTATTTTAGCAACTCAAAAAGGGTGAAAGACAAAGTTGTCCATGATGGAATTTGAACTCAAAAGGTAAAAGATGTAATGCCACTGATCCTTTTACCTGACATGCTAACGATTCTGTTAGCTCACCACCTTAATAATAATCCTTTCTACTAAAGGCTCAAGGCCCGAAATTTGCAGGGAGGGGACCAGTCGATTACATTGACCCCGGTGTTTCGCTGGTGCTTAATTTATCGACCCTGAAAGGATGATAGGCAAAGTTGACCTCGGCAGAATATGAATAATAATAATAATGATGATGATGATGATGATGATGAAAATGATAATAATGGCAATAATAATAATAATCCTTTCTACTAAAGGCACAAGGCCTGAAATTTGATGGGAGGGGACTAATCAATTACATTGATCCCAGTATTTCACTGGTACTTAACTTATAAACCCCGCAAAAGAAAGAAAGGCTAAGTCAACCTCGGCAGAGTTTGAGCTCAGAACTCAGACGGATGAAATACTGCCAAACATTTTTCCTGGCAAGCTAATGGTTCTGCCAGCTCACCACCTTAATAATAATAATAATAATAATAATAATAATAATAATAATAATAATAATAATAATAATAATAATGATAATAACGACAATACTAATAACAACAATAATAATAATAATAATAATGATAATAACGACAATACTAACAACAATAATAATGATAATAATAATAATGATAATAACGACAATACTAACAACAATAATAATGATAATAATAATAACAATAATGTTAATATACGTATGTAAAGAAATAAATAGAAAATGCATGGTGTCAAAGAAATAAAAACAAAAGGAAGAATTCAATTAACTTCAAATATTTGCCAACAAACCAAAATACGAAGCTCATAAAAGAGTTTTTTGATCTCTGGTTTGGATGATTCCAAGATATCTCTCCTCTGTCTTATCACTTCCTTTGTGTAAACTATCTTTCTTCAGCTAATGTAGCCTTTGATATCAAGTTGGCCTTGCAGATAAAACACGACTGTTGCTCAACACGGATAAATACACACACACGTGTGTGTGTGTGTGTTTTGCAGTATTGTGATGTATGTCTGAGGAATCTTGAGCTAAATATGTTTGGTTACGTACGTGATCAATATGAGGCTTTATTTTTGGATTATTTATATATAAATAAAGATAGGCGCAGGTGTGGCTGTTTGGTAAGAAGCTTGCTTCCTAACCTCATGGTTCTAGGTTCAGTCCCATTGCGGGTCACATTCAGCAAGTGTCTTCTACTATAGCCACAGGCTGATGAAAGCCTGGTGAGTGGATTTCATTGATGGAAACTGAAAGAAGCCTCTTCTATATATGTATATATGTGTGTGTGTGTGTGTGTACATGTATCATTGCATATCTGTATTCTGAGTATCTGTTTTACCATTTATTTTCTTGTTCTTATTGGATAGAGTGGCTGTGTGGTAAGTAGCTTGTTTACCAACCACATGGTTCCGGGTTCAGTCCCACTGCATGGCACCTTGGGCAAGTGTCTTCTACTATAGCCTCGGGCCGACCAAAGCCTTGTGAGTGGATTTGGTTGACGGAAACTGAAAGAAGCCCGTCGTATTTATGTATATATATATGTATATGTGTGTGTGCATGTATGTTTGTGTTTGTCCTCCTAGCATTGCTTGACAACCGATGCTGGTGTGTTTATGTCCCCGTCACTTAGCGGTTCGGCAAAAAAGACCAATAGAATAAGTACTGGGCTTACAAAGAATAAGTCCCAGGGTCGAGTTGCTCGATTAAAGGTGGTGCTCCAGCATGGCCGCATTCAAATGACTGAAACAATTAAAAGAGAAAAAAGAGAGTAAAGATAGTATGGGAAGAATGTTTTTTATATATCAATATTATTATTATAACTTTGTAGTTATGTATATCCTCTGACGAGGCCTTTCGTTATTTAAACAGACAAATATAATCTTTAATGCCTCCTAAGACTATACTACAATGGCATATATGAGCAATGTAAGTTGGATTGTCTCTTGACCATAGGCTGAAACAGCTGTAAGGAGCAGTTTATTTGTATTATTTTTATTTTATTATTAATTTGCATATTGATGTATATTATTTGTTTGATTTTCATGTTCCTATTTGTATAATTAATAAATAATATGAAATTGTAATATCCGTAAGTTGATGATCGAAATGAATTTGTTCCTCCATTTTCTTATTTGTATATATATATAATATATATATATATATATATATGCATGTATATGTATCATCATCATCATCATCATCATCGCTTAATGTCTGTTTTCCATGCTAGCATGGGTTGGATGGTTCGAGTGGGGTCTGGGAAGCCAGGAGGCTGCACCAGGCTCCAGTCTGATCAGGCAGTGTTTCTACAGCTGGATGCCCTTCCTAACGCCAACCACTCCGTGAGTGTAGTGGGTGCTTTTCATGTGCCACCAGCATGGGTATCACAACTATGTACATATATAATTTTGATATATATTTAAATACATACAGATATCTTTCATAATGTATATACACATCATATCTATATATTTATATACATTCATCATCATGATCCTCATCATTTAACGCCTGCCTTCCATACTGGCATGGGTGGGATGGTTTAACAGGAGCCGGCCAGGCAGAAGCCTGTACCAAATTTCTTT
>NC_043017.1:21227604-21237604 GCF_006345805.1 Octopus sinensis | reverse complement strand
TACTGAAAACAAGCATAGCTTCATTATTTTTATCATTATCGTTGTTGTTGATGGTGTTGTTGCTGTTTCTGCTTTTGTTTTTGTCTTGTTTTTCCTTCGTTTTTATTTTTGTTGTTTGTTTGTTTTTTGGTGGGGTGGGGGGTGGGGGTTCATTAAAAAAAACTTTTTTTATTTAGGGTGGGTGGAAAAGAAAGAGGCATAATGGGAGGGTCGCGTTATTATATTTTACTTTGCTCAGCAGAAATTAGTTTCCATATGAAAAGGAATGATGATGATGATGGTGATGATGATGATGATTATAAGGACACTGATGTTGTTGATGAAGATATTAATGATGATTGTGCTGATGGTAGTGATGATGATGATGGTGGTGGTGGTGGTGGTTATAAGGACATTGATGATGTTAATGATGACGTAGTGGTGGTGGTGTTGGTGGCGATGGATGTAGTGATGATTATGATTTAGATGACAATGACACATGATGATGTTGATGATGATGATTATAAGGACGTTGTTGATGATGTTGATGATGATGCTAGTGATGATTGGCATTGATGATGATGATGGTGGTGGTGGTGGTGGTGACGACGATGAAGGTGGTGGTGGTGGTCATAGATGTAGTGATGATTATGATGATGTAGACGACAATGACACATGATGATGATGTTGGTGTTGACGATGGCTTTAATGATGATGACAATGATACTAAGGATGATGATCATTATCACTCTTTATATTGTTACTGATATTGTAACCATCGTTATCTATGATAATTACAACAACAATGAGAATAATAATAATAATAATAATAATTATAATGATAATGTTGCCGATGATGTTGATGATGGTTATTAATCCTCTTCACATCTTGATTGTCATCCTCGCTTTCTATGAACTTGTTCTGCTCGTGATCTGCCATCAAGGCAACAACGAGAACAAGAAGAACGAGAGAAATCGTGATCGGAGTTTTAATAATGTCAACCAGTAACTACAACAACAACTACTACAACTTTGGCCACAACAACAGCAACAACCAACACTGAACAAAAAACAAAAAAACAAAATACAGTGAAAACCTAAGCGGTTACCAATACTGTCGCAACAACAACAACAACAACTACCACCACCACCACAACTACAACTTCAGCCCTGACGGCAGCAACAATCAATGCTACAGAAACGAAGATCACTACTACCACCTCTACCACAACAACAACAACAGTAAAAACAACCACTAGGAGAACTATGGTATAAATAATTAAAGGTGGCAAGCTGGTAGAAACGTTAGCACACCAGGTGAAATACGTAGCGGTATTTCGTCTGCCATTACGTTCTGAGTTCAAATTCCGCCGAGGACGACTTTGCCTTTCATCCTTTCGGGGTCGATTAAATAAGTACCAGTTACGCACTGGGGTCAATATAATCAACTTAATCCGTTTGTCTGTCCTTGTTTGTCCCTTCTGTGCTTAGCCCCTGTGGGTAGTAAAGAAATAGGTATAAATAATTACTTCATCATCATCATCATCAATTAATGTCCATTTACCATGCTGGCATGGGTTGGTCGGTTCGACAGGAACTGACCAGCTGAAGGGTTGTTCAGGCTCCATGTCCATTTTGGCTTAGTTTCTATAGTTTGATGCCCTTCCTGACACTGACCACCTTACTGAGTGTACTGGGTGCATTTTGCACAACACCAGCAAGGGTGCTTTTTATGTGACAACCCTCACCTTACTGACAGCATCCCTGTACATGGCATGTCCAGCTCTCACCAACCACTCATCTATCCCTAGTTTCCACATTGACCACCAGATAAAGGATTGGAGTACCCTGTCAAAAGCTTTCTCCATGTCAACAAAAGCCAAATACAGAGGTTTATCTTTGGCTAGGAATTTCTCCTGTAGCTGTTGTACCAGGAATATAGCCTAAATGGTGCTTCTACCTGGCACAAACCTACACTGCATCTCATCTAGACTAACTCTCTCCCTAATTAGTGTCTGTTACTTTCATCACCTGATCCAACAATTTGATACCTCTGTAATTAGTTCTATCTAATGTGTCACCTTTACCTTTGTAGCAGTTGACAATAGTGCTGCTACACCAGTCATTGGGTATGACTCCTATGTGTATCACCTTGTTGACTATATGAGGGATTAGACTATAGCCTACACTTCCAGATATTTTAAGCATCTCAGCAATGATACCTGATGGGTCAGGGCCTTTCCCTGTCTTCAAACCCTTAATTGCTTTATCTACCAAGGTACTGTCAATTTGAATAGCTGGTCCCTCTGTTGGGTCGACATTTGTTAGACCCTCCTTCTCCCATTCATTCTCTTCATTTAGCAACCTTTCATAGTGGCATCTCCAAGTCTCTCTCATAATCCAAAATTAGGAAATGGAATCAATTAAATCCAGGTGACATATGTTTCATAATTAGCAGAACCTCAGAAGTCGTTATTACTCATGTTAACTCAGAGGCGATTCAATCGAAAAAAATTAACACATCATCCGGTCTGAGATTTGAACCCGTGATCCCTCGACCATGAGTTCACTACTCTAACCACTGGGCCATGTGCTTCCACATTTTATCGATTCCAGTTCGTAAATTTTGGATTTTTATTTGCATATACAGCAATCCCAGTTGCTAACCATGAACTATAACCTAACTTTTTCAGCTTATCAAACTTCGATATAGGAAAAATTTACAACTTTCTACATCAATAAACCATTATTGTTCCTGAAAGTTGTTTTTTATACCTTCTACAGACTGCTTGAAGCTTACTAACTTCCTACACCTTGACAAAGGAATAAACGATTATTTTATGCACTTCATTAACTTACTGTTGTTTCTGCTATAAGATGCAGTGGACTCATAGTTGAGTGTCTGACTAACATCATATAACTTCATCAGATCCTCAAACATGAAGTGTCATGTATGCATGCGTGTGTGTGTGCGTGTTAGCTATTCTTCAAAAATATGGCTAACTTTTCCTGAATTATTAAAGGAACTGTAGAGTATAAATATATAAGAGAATCTTGAAGCACTCCGTCGGTTACAACGACGAGGGTTCCGGTTGATCCGATCAATGCAACAGCTTGCTCGTGAAATTAATGTGTAAGTGGCTGAGCACTCCACAGACACGTGTACCCTTAACGTAGTTCTCGGGGATATTCAGCGTGACACAGAGAGTGACAAGGCCAGCCCTTTGAAATACAGGTACAACAGAAACATGAAGTAAGAGTGAGAGAAAGTTGTGGTGAAAGAGTACAGCAGGGATCACCACCATCCCCTGCCGGAGCCTCGTGGAGCTTTAGGTGTTTTCGCTCAATAAACACTCACAACGCCTGGTCTGGGAATCGAAACCGCGATCCTACGACCGCGAGTCCGCTGCCCTAACCACTGGGCCATTGCGCCTCCACTATAAGAGAATATCTTTGTGTTAGAACATGTTTCACCTCCCCAAGGCAGTTCTTTGGAGACATAAATAAATATGTTTCGGTAAAAATCATTTAAATTATTAAAGAGATGAAACAGAGATGGGAGGACAAATTTAGCAGGAGAGGGAGGTGAGACATTTTCAGATAATGGAAGGCATGTTGCAGAATATATGGAGAGGGGGAGGAGGTTTTAATTAAGGGGATGCTAGGAAGGACACAATGTAAAATAAATGACGAGAGGGCTGGAAGGGGACAGATCAATGATCAATGGCTGTTACCGACTTTGTTTATGTATTCAATATTTATAGTCCAGTTGAAATGGTAAAATTAATTAGAAATTTAAATTAACCAAATCAATTAGTAGCCATGAGTCAGAATAAGCTAAAGGTTGTTTTTCATAAATGAATATCTCAACAGGAACGCAAAGGCATCGGGACTTTAATTTAGTTATTTAAATATTTAATCATTATTTGTATTAAGAAATATGTGAATTTTGTATTAACTGCAACGAGGGGTGGGTGGTTTCCTGACATTAAAGGGGCACAGTCTTGTTTTAAAAATTACAAGACATATTTTAGATATATGTCATACTTTGATAATCCCTTCTGTAAGTGACACAAGGTCTGAAATTTGTGGGGAGGAGACTAGTCAATTACATCGACCCCAGTGTTTCACTGGTACTTAATTTATCGACCCCGAAAGGTTGAAAGGCAAAGTCGACCTCGACGGAATTTGAACTCAGAATGTAGTGATGGGCAAAATACTGCTAAGCGTTTCGCCTGGTGTGCTAATAATTCTGCCAGCTCACCACCATAATAATAATAGTCATCATCATCATCGTTTAGCATCTGCTTTCCATGCTAGCATGGGTTGGACGGTTCAACTGGGTTCTGGGAAGCCAGAAGGCTGCACGAGGCCCAGTCTGATCTGGCAATGTTTCTACAGCTGGATGCCCTTCCTAACGCCAACCACTCTGTGAGTGTAGTGGATGCTTTTATGTGCCAGAGGAAGCTGGCATACGGCCACGATCAGATGGTGCTTTTTACGTGCCACCGGCACGGAGGCCAGGTGAGGCTGGCAACAGCCACGATCGGATGGTGCTTCAGTCGTAAAAGTCAAAATAGTTTAGATCTTTTATCTTTTACTTGTTTCAAGCATTAGACTGCGGTCATACTGGGGCACCATCTAGAAAAATTTTTAGTCCAATGAAGTGATCCCAGCACTTATTTTTTGTTAAGCCCAGTACTTATTCTACTGGTCCCTTTTTTCGAACTGCTAAGTTACAGGGACATAAACACACCAACAACACTTGTAAAGCAGTGGTGGAGGACAAACACTGACACAAAACACACGCACGCACACACACACACACCACACACACACACACACACACACACATACATATATATACAGTGGGTTTCTTTCAGTTTCCATCTACCAAATCCACTCACAAAGCTTTGGTTAACCTGACGCTATAACAGAAGACACTTGCCCAAGGTGCCATGCTGTGGGACTGAACCCAGAGCCATGTGGTTGGGAAGCAAGCTTCCTACCCCACAGCCACACCTGCAAAAGTCCTATAAAAATAAGGGAGTAGTGTTTGGTGTAACATATTTGATTATAGGTTATTTAGAGGACCTCTGTTGCAGGAGAGGATTAAATAATCAAACCTAACAACAATTTAATTTTCACAAATATTTATCATAATCAGATTTCAAATTAGGCATTTGACCACCACATATTTTATTGGGAAAGACTATATTGACCCATATTACTTAACAGGAACCTATTTCACTGCCCTCACTACCAACACTTTGCTCAAAATGGATGAAAGGGCAGTTGACCATAACATTGCTACTTCCCGCTCCTACTAGATAAATAACCTTAAAAAGTAAAATGTGGAAAAAGAAGAATATAAGTAAATTATACTGAATTTTAAGAACTCTTAAATAAAAAACTGGGAACTCAGAATGCTGAATGTGTGAGATGACTTTGTGGTTTGCTTGATGGTAAAACAGTTAATTCTCTGTCACAGCGTTGGGGTGAGAAATATGAATTTACTATTACACGAGAAGCATCACCCAAGGTCTACACCAGCCCAGCATGGAAGACATATTAAAAGATGATGGGGATGGCATAGGCAGAGGTGGTGTATCAAAGTTTGGTTATATCAAAATATTCAACCGGCATAATAAATTATATAAAGTGATATACACTTTTACTCTTTTACTTCTTTCAGTCATCTGACCGCGGCCATGCTGGAGCACCGCCTCTTAATCGAGCAACTCGACCCCAGGACTTATTCTTTTTGTAAGCCCAGTACTTATTCTATCGGTATCTTTTGCCGAACCGCTAAGTAACGGGGACATAAACACACCAGCATCGGTTGTCAAGCAATGCTAGGGGGACAAACACAGACACACAAACACACACACGCATATATATATATACATATATACGACGGGCTTCTTTCAGTTTCCGTCTACCAAATCCACTCACAAGGCTTTGGTCGGCCCAAAGCTATAGTAGAAGACACTTGCCCAAGGTGCCACGCAGTGGGACTGAACCCAGAACCATGTGGTTGGTAAACAAGCTACTTACCACACAGTCACTCCTGCGCCTGATATATTGGCAATTTGTTTTGTTAGCGCAGTATTTTTGTATGTCTGAGTAAATGTGTGTGAGTGAGTGCATTTGTGGGTATGATTATGTGTGAGCAAATATATGTGAGTGCATATATATGTGTGTTTACAAGTGTGTGTGTGTGCATATTGTCCATGAGTGTGTAGTTATGTGTGAGTAAATGTGTGTGTGTATAGTATGTGTTAGATTTTCTAATGTGTCTATTATATGCACCAGTGTGTGTGTTTATGTATGTCTGAGTAAATGCTTGAGTGTGGGTGTGTGTTTGCATGTTTGCATAAATGTGTGCATGGATGTATGTGTAAATATGTGAGTTTGTGAATGTGTCAGTACACATAAATTGCTACACGTGTGTTACTGTTTGTGTGTGTATGTGTGTGTATCTATATGTGTATGTACGTATGCATGTGTGTATGTGTATCATGTCTATGTAAGCATGTTTGTATCTTGTGTGTGTATGTACATGCATATATCTTGTGTAGGAGTGTGTGTGTATGTATCTTTATGTATACATTTATGTGTTTGTTTGTGTGTGCATGTATGTAGAAGTATGGGTGTGTGTGTTTGTGTGGATGTGCTTGTTTGTAAATGAGTGTATGTAAAGTGCATGTATTTGTACATGTATATTTATGAATATATATGAGTTTGTGTACATGTATGTGTGTGTGTATGTCTATGCATGTTCGTGTTCTTGCAATTGTATGTGTGTATTTGCTTAGATGTATATGTAAACGTGTGTATGTATATATGTGTAAATATTTACGATGTGTTAGTGATCCAAAGTGGAGAAACGTACCCCTTCCCACGCAAAAGAGAAATGTTTCTGTCTGAAATATAAATGGTTGGCTTTAATTGAAATATTTACATATTTCACTTTTCCAAGAAACATTTATTTTAATCTAATTAAGCCAATTCGTTACCATTATTCCTGATGAGAAATTTCTTTGACTGAACTCCATAAATCAGCTCTGATTTTTCTTTATAATGGATACTCACACATGTACATATATATATATATATATGTATATATATGTATATATATATATATATATGTATGTATATAAAACTTACTTGGAAGAGGATGCGTGGCGTTTAATCATATAATAATATAAATAATATATATATATACATACGTATATGTACATATACGTATGTATATATGCATATATATATTTATACACATACAGATGTAAGTATGTACATATACGTATGTATACATGTATATATATATATATATATATATATATATATATATGTTATTTATATCATTACATATATATTTTCTATTACTTGTTTCAATTATTAGACTGCGGCCATGCTGGGGCACAGCCTTGAATGGTTTAGTCAAGCAAATAGACCCTATTACTTACTATTAAGCCTGGTATTCATTCTACTGGTCTCCTTTTGTTGAGCTGCTAAGTTATGAAGACATAAACAAACCAATGCCAGTTGTCAGGTGGTAGTGGTGGGACAAAAACAAAGAAACACACACACATATATATGGATGACAAACTTCTTTCAGTTTCTATCATATCTGCTCACATAGAATTGGTTTGCCTGGGGCTAAGATCGAATACAGTTGCCCAAGGTGCCACAGTGGGACTGAATTTGGAATGATATGGTTGGGAAACAAACGTCTAACTACATAGCAACACTTGTACCTCTCTCTCTATATATATATCTAACAAACCGATAGAAATTTCTAAAAAAAAGCACAGGACTTAGTGCTTGCTTTTTCCATGGATATGAGTAAGTATTTCATTTATGTCTTACGTATTTATCGCTGAGGAGGAGAAAATTCTTATGAATTAACTCTGAAATTGGAACCAATATGGTAATAACGGAATTTTTTAGAAATTTCTATCGGTTTGTTTCGAGACGCATGTTAATTGTGATAAATTATAATGGTTATTGACAATTTGTCTATTTTCGGCATATTTGGCACTAGAATTTTTCCTTTTGCCCTTATATTATAAGTTATATATTTATATATATATATGATCACCATGTTGATTCGCTAGCTTCTGCAAGCATTTTTTTCCTCTCCTTGTTTCTCTCTGTGTTTCTTTTCTGTGTATCTTTCTGTTGAAGAGTGTAGGCTCGAAACGTAAAAGACTTGTTTTATTTATATTCTTGAGCGCCATACTAATACAATTGTTTGTTTGTATACCACCTGCCTTCGTCTTTTGTTTATTTTCATAAAGCTTCCTGTTATATATATATATATAAAGGTGGTGCTCCAGCATGGCCGCAGTCAAATGACTGAAACAAGTAAAAGAGTAAAAGAGTATATATATATATTATATATATATATATATAGGTAAATACTGACATGTATATGGATGTGTTTTGTTAATTTCTACATATTTTTTTCTTCCTCTTTGTTTTCCTTTTTCAAGTTAGCATTGGTTCAGACTGTCTTTTCGTTTTTACCTATAAATTTATCTTTGCCTTCCTGCCCCATTTTTTGTAACACACACACACACACACATACATTGCTATAATTAACTCATTAACTAAAAGTTTTCATAATTAGTCCTTATGTATTTCTTTTCTTTTTCTCTTTTCCAGGTAAGTGCAAACCATATCTTAGAATTTTGATTTTAACCTGAGCAGTAATCAATAAATCTAGGTAAGTATGAATTTCAGCTTTAACCCATAAGAAGAGGTTCTGCAGATGGTTAAGGCTATTAGAGCTGTCCCAGGTCTTAACCAATATCTATAAATACTTTATTCTTTTATTCTGTTTTGGTTTCATACTTCTAACCACTGTACAGAATGTACTAGGTAAACTTGTACACAGTCTCTAGTGGCACCAACATCAGAGAGGTCACCATGTCCTTGGCACATGTGAATAAACTTGCACATTCACGAGTGCAAGTTTATTGATATATGCACACAGTTCACAAATGTGTGTGTGTGTGTATGCAGATGTCAACCAGAAACCCCAAGAGATCTCATTACTTACAGAAAAAGAAGCCTTAACATTTTCTTAGTGAGTGGCTTGAAATCTGCAAAGGAAAAAAAGCAATTATTTAAATTAGATCCCAAAGGAAAATACACACATATAGAGATACACAGATACACAGACACACAGAGACATGCATAATTTAAGCAAGGAAATATCAAAGACCAGATGGGACTTGTCTGTTTGATGATGTTACAGGTGTGAAAATATTTCACTTTCATGCGATTCTTTACATTTTATTTATCTGTGAATTAGGAGGTGATTCAGTACAAATTCCATTGTCATTTATTGCTACTTGTTTCACAGGACACACAATTCTCTCTTCCTCCTCCTCCTACTACTACTACCACTACTGCTGCTGCTGCTGCTCTGTTTCTTCCTCTTTTTCTAATTATCTTTTGATTTTAATTCATTCATGTAGCACCTTGGGCAAGTCTCACCTTTTATAGTTCATGGCCTATGAAAGTCTTATGAGTGAATTAAGAAGACAGAAACTGTGGGTTTGCTTGTCATACATGAGGGTGCATAAACTACCCTTAACTGTGTGTCTGTCAGTCTCTCAAAACAAATATAAATCTATAAGTCATAGGATGTAAAAATTGGCTTTCATATATGCTTCAAGATCCAGTTCCCAAAAAAGAATTATGTCACTTTTTCTCAAAAGTTCAGATGGCTACGCTAAGCTTTACATATTTTACCTCAGTGTCAGTTTGATGGCATGCACTGCTCTCCCACTGAGTAATAATAATAATAATAATAATAATAATAATAATAATAATAATAATAATAATAATGATGATAATAATTATTATAATAATGATAGGCATTAAGCCCAGTTTAGTAAAGCTGCAAAAAACAATGTTATTAGGGACAGCTAGGATACTTAGGAGGGTTCTTGGCATCTAAGGTTACTTGTTGTAACCGAATAGGAAGTTTCTTGGCATCAAAAACTAC
>NC_043017.1:21185104-21225104 GCF_006345805.1 Octopus sinensis | reverse complement strand
ACTATATATATATATATATATACATACATACATACATACATACATACATACATACATACATACATACATACATACATACATACATATATATATATATAAATAAGGCGACAAGTTGGCTGGAATGTTAGCATGCCGGGCAAAATGCTTGACAGTATTTCGTCTGTCTTTATGTTCTGAGTTCAAATTTCATTTATGTTGACTTTGCCTTTCATCCTTTCAGGGTTGATAAATTAAGTACCTGTTGTGTACTGGGGTCGATCTAATCAACTGCCCCCTCCCCAAAAATTTTTGGGCCTTGTGACTTGAGTATTTATATATATATATATATATATATATATATATATGTAAATGTAAAAAAATACAAACTGGGACAAGAACGTGAAACATTTAGAAGACGATACAAGAAACATGGACGGGACATTCGAAGCCTTCAATCTTCAGTCAAGAACCGGATCATCTTCGCAATTTCGGCTGATATATATATATATATATTTATACATATGTATGTGTACAATGGGCTTCTTTTCAGTTTCCGTCTACCAAATCCACTCACAAGGCTTTGATTGGCCTGAGGCTATAGTAGAAGATACTTGTCCAAGGTACCAGGCAGTGGGACTGAACCCAGACGCATGTGGTTTGGGGAGCAAGCTTCTTACCACACAGCCACATATTCCTTATTTTTCTTGGTCTCTAGGCTTCATAAGACCAGTTACCCAGTTTCCTTGGGGTGTGAGTGACTGAGATTGCAGCAATCCCCTTGAACGGGACACCGGTCCATTGCAGAGTTCATGGTCAGCAGGTCTTGAAGGAAGGGGTTAAACCGTTTACACTGCTCCATCATCACCACCACCACCACCACCACCACCACCACCACTCCCCATCATTTGACTCGTAAATTTATTTTATCGACCTCTAAGAGATGATGGGCAAAGTTAACCTTGGCTGGATTTGAACTCAGAACATAAAGTGCCGTAAGAAATGGCATCAAGAATTTTGCTTGATATGCTAATAATTCTGCCAGCCCACTCCCTGTGTGTGTGTGTGTGTGTGTGTGTGAATGATTGTATGTGTATGCAACGGGGATTGAAGGAAGCTATGTCTGTAGATGAAGCTAATTTTCCCTCCATCCAGAGTCTAAAACTCACCTCTCATCCACCCATTGATGCGTTTGTGTGTGTGTGTATGCAAGTCTACATATGCATGCTTCATGTAGTAAGATCCAAATTTTGCTAAAGTCTTGCGCAGGAACATATCATTTCCAAAGTCATATTCTCCTTGACCTTTGATCCTCACAATCGCATCTTCTTTGTATTTAAATCACTTTACTCTCCAATCTACCTTTCATTTGCACGTGTGCCATCAATATGGCACAAGCTCAAAGTCTCAGCTTCCTTTGTAGTCAACTTGGAATCCTGTTATTTCCTCATGTTTAATTCTGTCTGTTCCTCTTTCGTCGGAATCAACCAAGATTTCTTCGTGTTAGCTCCTGGCCATAAAACCAAGAGAACAATGTATAGCCGCCAGCACTGCTTGGAAAAATGTTACTGATTAGGAAAATAATCCATTTACAGTAATTATGCAAATCAGTTTCAAAATTTTGGAAAACAAAGAACAAAAGAAAAATATCACCAAAAAGTCAAGAAAAGTGAGAGTAAAATTTTATTTTAGATTCTTCATTTGTTTCGTAAATGTTCATGCATTTTTAATGAAGTGCCAACTTGGAACAATCCAGCTTCTGGATTGTTTCAATGCAAGAATTTTTAGTGAAGCAACGTTTTCCAAACCAATAGCAGATGGACTTCTTTTTAATGTTTTTTTTTTTATAAATCAATTTATTCAAAATAGAATTATTTCGTGTGATTTTAGATATTTCAGGTATCAATAAAGTCAAACTGGGGTGAGATCTGATGCTAGTATCATCGACATCGTCATCGTCAGCATCATCTGTGCTATACATCTATGCTATGTATCGTCATCATAATCATCATCTTCATCCTCATCGTCATCATCATCTGTGCTATGTATCATCGCCATCATCATCATCATCATCATCATCTGTGTTATGTATTATGCTACCATCATCATCATCATCATCGTTATCATCATCATCATCATTTCACTTCCATGTTCCATGCTAGCCTGGGTTGCACAGTTTGACAAAATCTGGGGTTTCCAAGGACTTCATTGAGCTCCATTGTTTGTTTTGGATAGTTTTTAGGGCCGGAAGCCCTTCCTAACGTCAACCACTTCACAACGTGGATTGGGTGCGGTTTTTTTTTGTGCCACTTACATTACTCAGGTCACCATGCACTTCACTGGACAATGAGTTGGTGTGGAGCAGGGGAGAGGGGTCAGTTCAAGGTCAGGGATCTCTTTTATTCTTTTACTTGTTGCAGTCAGTAAGTAGACTGTGGCCATGTTGGGGCACCACCGAGGGGATTCCAATGAAAGTGATGGGGTACAGCAGATTCCTGCTGAGGGATTTGCTTATCTGCTCACAAAAAAAGAAAAAAAAATGTGTACATGGAGGGACTGTGTGGTAAGTAGCTTGCTTATCAACCACATGGTTCCAGGTTCAGTCCCACTGTGTGGCACCATGGGCAAGTGTCTTCTACTACAGCCTTAGGCTGACCAAAGCCTTGTAAGTGGATTTGGTAGACGGAAACTGAAAGAAGCCCATCATATGCATATATATATATATATATATATATATATATATATAAAGATGTATGTGTGTGTATATGTTTGTGTGTCTGTGTTTGTCTCTCCAACATCACTTGACAATCGATGCTGGTGTGTTTATATCCCTATGACTTAATGGTTCGGCAAAAGAGACTGATAAAATAAGTACTAGGCTTACAAAGAATAAGTCCTGGGGTCAATTTGCTCGACTAAAGGCAGTGCCCCAGCATGGCCACAGTCAAATGACTAAAACAAGTAAAAGAATAAAAGAATGCCTGCACTCATGCACACACACACAGATGCTCACACGGGCACACACACTCACATTGACTCCACACATGTGCACATATATGCACACTTAGATGCACACATATACATACAGATGCACACAAGACAAACACACCCAAAGCACACATGCAGACACCTAGACACACACACACACACACAGAAGCTCACACACACACATTGACCACATTCACACATGCACAGATACAGGCACACATCAACATATACAGAGGCGTACACATACACACAGGCCCAGACGTCACACACACATATGCACATACACACACATGCATACATACATACATACATACATACATACATACACACATACATGCACATATTGACACACACACATGCACATACACACAAGACATGTACAGGCTCAGACATGCACACACACACAAGGCTCACACACACACACAAGGCTCACACACACACACACAAGGCTCACACACATACACACACATTGACACACACACACCCAGAGGCTCAGACACACAGCCCTCCCCCCCCATAAGTTATTTTGCTAATATTCTTTGTGTTTTTCCCTTTCTCCATCCTTTCCAGCTCCAACATATTTCCTCTTCACGATGGCTTTTAAAGAATGGACATTTTATGCTGGCATGGGGTAGGGCTGGGCAGGTGGGTGTGGTTGTTCCATGTGTGTGTCTGTTTTTTTATGTGTGTGTGTGTTTTGCCAAATTACCAAACTTCTCATCTGTCAATCTCACCATGACTACCACTGCTACTAACACCATCATCAACACTACCACCACAACCACGACCACTACTACCACTGCAATAAGACTACTAGTGCCACCACTGTCACCAACGCTGCCACCTTTATCAAGAATACCACCACACCACCACCACCACCATCACTATCATTACCATTGAGACTTTAGTTAGTGTCATCACCACCCTCACCACCACCACTACTACCACCACCTTTGTTAGCACTACAACTGCTATGGGTACCATCACTATACCATCAAGACTGCAACTATCACCACCACCACCACCACCCTAACTACCCCTCTACAAACACCTCCACCATCACCACTTCTATCACCCCCACCACCACTGCTACCTCCACCCTAACTATCCCCTCTCAAACACCTCCACTATCACCACTTCTATCAACACCACCAATATCACTACACCCGCACCACCGTCATCAACACACCCAGTAAGAACACTACCACCACCACAACCACCATTCTCATTACCCTTATCACCATCCCTACAGACACCAGTACCACCACCATTAAATCAAATCTACTGTTACCACTTGACAGCGCTGAAAGAAATGAAAAGGGCTTACCTTAATCTCAAATAAACATCTCCTGTCCAGCCTCCCACCAACCCTGGACACATCCAATCCCTACACTTTTTATTTTCCCTTTTTTTTGTATCCTATTATTTACAAAACCCCTTCACAGAAATATAAGGTTATTGCTATTATTGGCATGCAAAGGGTCAAGGTAGGGAAGCTGGTGAAATTGTTAGCCCATCAAACAGAATGCTTAGCAGTACTTCTTCCAGTTCTCTGCGTTCTGAGATCAAATCACGCTGAGGTTAATTCTACTTTTCATTCTTCAGGGTCAAGAAAATTAAGTAGCAACAAAGTACTGGAGCTGACGTAATTAAGTTGCCATCCCTCTTTAGATATAGCTGGCCTTGATCCCTGCAATTGACCATGGCCCCATTGAGGAGCAGCAACATCAAGGGGTCACGTTGCAACTTAGAAGACATACTCACTGGTGATGGAACCAATAGCATTGTTTTTTATTTCATTTTTCTGGGGTTTTTTAAAAATTTAAATGCATAACCCTTCCCTCTCCAGCACCACCCTGTCCTCCTCATCACTCTCCCATTGGCTCATTAACTGGCTCTGCCCCCCACTCCGACCCCCATCACTACCAACACAGCTCTTTCCACCAGCATCAACCCCCACCACCACCACCACCACCACCACCCGATATATTACAAATAGATTTATTGGTCACGTAACACATTACTGCTTGATGATATAAAAGAAAAAAGAAAATAAAACAATAAATAAGACAATGAACAACAAAATAAAACTAAATTCAAAATAAAAAAAAACAACCGGAATTAATTAAGTCATTATCTCAATGACTTTTATTTTTATTGTTCTTGTTTTTTCCAGATCTTATTATCACCTTCATTGCCATTGTTATTGTTGTTGTGGTTGTGGTTGTTATCTGTCACCATCCTCATTGTTGGAGTTGTTCTTGTTTTTTTTTTTAAAATATATCTCAGTGGCTTTGTGGTAAGAGGCTTGCTTCTTAATGACATAGTTCCATGTTCAGTTCCACTTCATGGCACCTTGGGCAAGTGACTTCGATATACATATATGTATAATTAAGAGAAATAACCTCTAAGTAATTCTATTAAGAAAGACATTATCTATACCACATAGAAAAAATTTAAATATACTATAATAAATATTATTCAAAAACTCACTAAATCAAATTTGATTTAGAATTGCTAGATTGAATTTTTCCCTGTAAGTTTGGAATTATATTCCCTTCTATTATTATTATTATATGTATATATAAATTAAATATTTAGTTCTTTATTGCCCACATAGCAGAGACAAACAAGGACAGACTAGATTGATTACATTGACCCCAGTAACTGGTACTTAGTTAATCGATTCTGAATGGATGAAAAGCAAAGTCGACCTTGGTGGATTTTGTACTCAGAATGTAAAGACAGACGAAATACCGCTAAGCATTTTGCCTGGTGTGATAACGTTTCTGCCAGCTTTCCGTCTTTATAAAATTAAATATTGCAATACAAATGTATTACTTTCCATTCAAATAAAGCACTGTGAAGGTAGAAGTGTAAATACAGAATTGTGGTACAACAAACACCAATGTTTACTGGAAATAGCAGTTGATTAATTTAGGACGCTAAAGTAAAGATTCACTGTGTATATACAGGCAAAGATTAATTTACAACGCTATAGTAAAGCTTCACTGTGTATATACTGGCAAAGACGTGTCAAGGCAGCAAACGTAAAGAATTCTGTGTTACCTCTAGAAAGAACACAAGACAAATTGGACAACCCAGAATTGGATAATCCAGTACCTAGGTTTCAGACTCTTCAAATATGTTTGTCATTGTAAATTTGATTAGTCTTCATCAGCTGGATTTACCTGGACAATATTTCAAATGTTGCTACATCAATGCCAGTATACATGCGCGTGTGTACGTAATGTATGTGTGTGTTTATATCTATGCTTGTCTCCCATCACCACTTGACAACCGATGTTGGTGTGTTTACATCCCCATAACTTGGCAGTGCAGCAAAAGACACCGTTAGAATAAGTAGCAGGCTTCAAAAACCAAAATTGAATTAAAATAAGTCCTGGGGTTCAATCCATTCAACTAAAAATTCTTCAAGGCAGTGCCCCAGTATGGTCACAGAAGCAAGCAAAAGAATGAAAGATGAAAGGAAGGTCATTGTTGTTATTGTTATTTTTCTACATCTCATTATCCATCCCACCTCCTCCAACATTAGCCACTCCACCCCACCTCCAACGTTAGCCACCTTCTAAATTATCCACCCCACCTCCAACATTATCCACCTCACCCACCTCCCAACATTATTCAACCTACCCCACCTCCAACATTTGCCAGCCCACCTCACCTCCAACATTATCCACTCCACCCCTCCAAAATTATCCACCCCACCTCCAATATTGTACACCCCACCCCTCCAAAATTATCCACCCCACCTCCAATATTATTCACCCCACCCCTCTAAAATTATCCACCCCACCTCCAATATTATACACTCCACCTCCAACATTATCCACTCCACCCCTCTAAAATTATCCACCCCACCTCCAATATTGTACACCCCACCCCTCCAAAATTATCCACCCCACCTCCAATATTATTCACCCCACCCCTCTAAAATTATCCACCCCACCTCCAATATTATACACTCCACCTCCAACATTATCCACTCCACCCCTCTAAAATTATCCACCCCACCTCCAATATTATACACCCCACCCCTCCAAAATTATCCACCCCGCCTCCAATATTACCCACCCCACCCCTCCAAAATTATCCACCCCACCTTCAACATTATCATTGTCACTTTGTGTTATTGTTACCCTTGCTGTTGTTGTAGTTGTTATTGGTGTCATTTTCTTTTTCCCCAGTGTTGTATTTGTTTCTTCCCATCATTCTTAGCATTGTTGTTTTTTTTTTCTTCTTCTTCATTTCCATTCTCTTGTTATCACCATTTCTTGTCATCACTTTTGTCATGGTCCTGTTGTTGTTGTTGTAGCTGTTGTTGTTGTTGCTATAAATCTCTCTCATTTGTATTAACATCTTAAAGTCAGTTTTCTTATTCATTCACAGTTTTTTTCATTAGTCTCTTTTTTTTTTTAATTGTGTGTGTGTGTGTGTGTGTGTGTGTGTGGTGTTTTTGTTCTTTTTTTTCCTATTTGTCCATGTCTGAAATGTAAATGTCTAAATGACTAACAAGTCAACAGGTCAGATGACTAACGAATATATTAGCTCTGCATCTGGATGTGTGCAAGAATGTGTAGGAGATATGGAGAAAAAGAGACAGAGAGAGAGAGAGAGAGAGTATGGGGAAGACATACAGACATAGAACATAACAATACAAGCAGATTGTCTTAGAAGAAACAAAAATGGTTTTAAAAAATTAAAATATATTTTAACAATAACAGCAGAGTCTCTATTCTCTCTGATACACTGCTTTCCAATCGTGACCACCCCGCATCTCTGATCCTCCCACTGTAGAACATTGGCAGACCTCTGACCTTCTGCTATTTCTTTTGCTATGTAAACCTGTCCCCTAGCTTCCCTTCTGGCTCCCTGATATAATTCTCTGCTTCTACAATTTTCCCCAATCTTTCCAGGCCTGTCTCTTTGCTTTTATAGAGCTTGGCCAGCTCCTGGCGAACCGTCCAACCCATGCCAGCATAAAAGGTGATGGTTAAACGATGATGGTGTTGATGATGATGAATGACAGTAATAATAATAATAATAAAAATGATAATAATAATAATCTTTTCGATTATAGGCACAAAGATTGGAATTCGGTGGGAGGGGGGGGGGGGCTAGTCGATTACATCGACCCTAGTGTTTTACTGGTACTTAATTCAATGACCCCGAAAGGATGAAAGGCTAAGTTGACCTCAGCAGAATTTGAACTCAGAACATAGCAGAAGACAAAACATTATTAAGTATTTTGCCTAGCGTGCTAATGATTCTGTCAGCTCACCACCTTACTCTTTTTTACTTGTTTCAGTCATTTCACTGCGGCCATGCTGGAGCACCGCCTTTAGTCGAGCAAATCAACCCCGGGACTTATTCTTTGTAAGCCCAGTACTTATTCTATCGGTCTCTTTTGCTGAACCGCTAAGTGACGTGGACGTAAACACACCAGCATCAGTTGTCAAGCAATGCTAGGGGAACAAACACAGATACACAAACACATACACTTATATATATATACATATATACGACAGGCTTCTTTCAGTTTCCGTCTACCAAATCCACTCACAAGGCATTGGTCGGCCCGGGGCTATAGCAGAAGACACTTGCCCAAGATGCCACACAGTGGGACTGAACCCGGAACCATGTGGTTGGTTAGCAAGCTACTTACCACACAGCCACACCTGCGCCTATCTTGACAATAATAATAATTATTATTATTGTCATCTATAATTATAATTTTAAACCATTATAATGGTTTCAAATTTCGACATAGAGCCAGCAGTATTTGAAGGGAGGGGTAAATCAGTTATATTGAACTCAGAACTTGACTGATACTAATTTTATTGATTTGTGATTAAAGCCTGTTCATTCTATCTTCTTTTATAAATTTTTATACGAATCCTGCACAGACTAACAAAGTTCCATGTGTTTATCCAGTAAAAGGAGTTATCCTACAGTATGATAACATATGGTAACCAACGACTGTAGAGAAGCTTTGAACTGCCTGTTATAACATTATTACTCAGATGATATTATATATGTGTATGTATATATATTTGTGTAAGAGTTCAACGGTCCCTATCTGAAAGTTTTGGTTTTCTTCCAGAGTTTTGTTTCAATGAGGAGGTTTTTCCCTCTTTCTCAAAGGCTGTCATTACTTTCAAGACAGTACTTCTTGATAGACCAAACATTTCGGCTGTTTTCATTTTGCTAGTTCCTGCTATATGAGCACCAACAATTTGATCTCTTTGAAAGTCCAATAGATCTGTCATTTTAATGAATTTTAATTACCTTTTTCTGATGATATCTGAAAAGAAACAGCAATTTTAACAAAACATATTAAGCAACACTAATAATAAATCAAAAAAACATAAAAATAAACAAGCTTTTGATGGCTTTATAGATATTTCAAAATTATGATGCTATGATGCTAGGTGTTTCCATTATATTGGCCAACCCCTGTATATATATATTTATATATATATATATATATATATATATATATATAATAAACATATTCATACACATACATATGTATGTATGCATGCATGTATATACATGCACACATATACATACATACTCTTGGGTTACATTCGATTATTTTAGTGCAGGCTTGTTATGATTATTAGAGAAGCGAGTGATTACCTCATCGTCCTTAAATGAATTCGTAACCATTTTACTACCGTTCTGGAGATCAGTTTACGGCTTAGTTCTACCCCATTCATCACTCAGCACCTCAAAATGTCAACCATTCCAGATTCAATTATGCAAAAATAATATTATTATTATTATTATTATTATTATTATTATTATTATTATTATTATTAATAATAATAATAAAAACAATGATAATAATAATAATAATAATGAATTCTTGTGACTAACATTTCTTGTTTATTTGCTAATTTGTATTGTTTTAGCATTGTTGTTGTTTTGGTGAGAAAGTTTGCTTTTTGTAGTTGTTTTTTGTTTGTTTTCATAACTAGCATACAAAAGCAGTGCTCCAGTATGATCTCGGGCCACAGTGCTCTTAGAAACAAACTTAAAAGAACAAAAATAAATAAATAAATAGACTAAAAAATAAGCAGTATGGCTGTGCTGTAATTTAGTTGTACTTTAGAGATGGGGGGATTAAGATGTATCGTAAATCTTTCAGGATAAATCTGTCTAGAATTTATTTTCAGTATAGCCAAGAGAGGATTTGTGGGAAATGGTTTGGTAGTCAGAAATGTTTAGTTAGATGGGATATCATCATCATCATCATCATCATCACCATGATCGTCACCGTTATCATGATCATCAATTTAATCATCATTTTTGTCATTGTCATCATCATCAAACCATTATCATCACCATCGATATTTTTCATTATCATTTTTCACGTCGTCTTTATCATCATCGTCATCGTCATCATCATCATCATCACAAGCATTATTATCACCATCAATATTCTTCATTCTTATTGTCATCATCATCATCACCTTTCTCATCGTTGTTATCATAATCAACTTCATCATCATTTTCATCACCCTCACCACCATTATTGTTCTCAATGTCAATATTCTTCATTGTCATCATTATTATCATCATCATCATCATCATCGTTATTGATGCTATTATTATAACTATTATTGTCATTATTACAATCACACAATACAATAACCACAACCATTTGAATATGTGTGTGTGTGCTTGGATCTTGGCTGCTTTGACATCACATGATATTTCTTAAAAAGCATCAAGCCAGTAGCGTCCTTTGTGTCCAATCTTCTCTAAAACAGTGTCCAGCCAAAGGAAAGCAACATTTTACATGTCTACAGGTGCAGGTGGCACGTAAAAAGCCCCATCTGGCACCTGTGCCAGTGGCACGTAAAAAGCACCCACTACACTCACGGAGTGGTTGGTGTTAGAAAGGGCATCCAGCCGTAGAAATATTGCCAGATTAGACTGGGCCTGGTGCAGCCTTCTGGCTTCCCAGACCCCAGTGGAACTGTCCTACCCATGCTAGCATGGAAAGCGGACGCTAAATGATGATGATGATGATGATGATGATGATGACAGGTGAAGGTTGTTGACAGTAAAGGCATGGTTCCCAACCTTTTCACAATGGTTTCCAAACCTTTTATTTAAAATTTTGAATTTAGTTCATAGATCCTAGTACTACGTTTGTGGACCACCATGTTGGGAACCACTGAAACAGGGTAGCCAAGTTCGTATAACTCTGAGTGCCTTATTGATATCTGCCTGGAATTCTTAATCTCTTTTAATTCTTATGTATATTCTTTTACTCTCTTATTCGTTTCAGTCATTTGACTGTGGCCATGCTGGAGCACCGGCTTGAAGGATTTTAGTCAAACAAATTGACCCCCAGGACTTATTTTTTAAGTTTAGTACTTATTCTACTGGTCTTTCGCTGAACCATTAAGTTATGGGGGTGTAAGCACAGCGATGTTGTTTGTTAAGTGGGGACTGGGGAACAAATAAACACAACTACACACATATATATACACTCACACACACACATATATTTATATGATGGGCTTCTTTCAGTTTCCATCTGCCAAATCCACTGACAAGGGATTGATTGGCCTGGGGCTATAGTAGAAGACACTTGCCCAGGGTGCCACGCAGTGGGACTGAACCCGGAACCATGTGGTTGGTAAGCCAGCTTCTTCACCACACAGCCATGCCTATTACATTAACCCTTCTGTTCATCCTCTATATTTTTCTTCCTCACAATACCATCCTCTCTTTCTCTCCCTCTCTCTCTTTTCCTCTTCCTTTCTCTCTCGTCCTCTTCCTCCCTCTCTCCCATATTCATTACCATTTCTGTACACTCATATGTCTCACATCTGTCCGTGTCTCCTTGTTTCTCTAAATCTCCGTACATGAGCAACTGCATATAATGTGTGTGTGTGTGCATGCAAAGCATGCAAGTGTATACGTATGCATGATGTTTATCAGGCCATGGAGATACATTTTTCTGCATCCTTTTTCCACACACACACACACACACACACTCATAACCCCATACACCCGCATACCATCGGCAGCTGTCAATCTAATCAGATGAAATAGAGTTCAAACATATATGCATATATTTATATGTTTGTATACACACACACACACACACACATATGCATGCATAAACATGTATATATATATATATATATACATACATATATATACATATATACCTATAAATATATATATATATACACACACAGATATATATTGACGCATGTACATCTATATGTATGTATACACACAAACACGTACATATATATATATATACATATATATATACATATATATATGCATATATATATATATATATATATAATGATAAATCTCAGAGCGAGTTGTATATATATATATATACACATACATACATACATAGACATATATATTTACATATATATGCATGTATAAACAAACTTACACACACATTCATATATATATACACACACACATGTGTGCATACGCGTGCACGCACACACACACACACACACACACACACACACACACACATAGACATTGACACTGTTAGAAAGTGATATAAACTGTCATAAACTGGTTCAAACCGGCATAAATTGGCCAAATCAGACTCTTTGGTTTGACTTGTTCAGAAGAAGACATACATTGAACGATGAAGATCAGAGTCTTGTGACGGTTCCAGCCATTATATAGCTCTTCTACTTACCATTGTCTGACTGACTGGAATTTCTAGGACTATCATCTGTCACCTTCCACAATGACTATGGTGACGCTGACAACAACAACCGCAATGGTAACCATTAGAAATAATGACAACAACAACAAGACCATCAACATTACTATCCTCACCGCCACCCTCGTCACCATAACTATTTCCACCACCAACACTACCACCATGCCAACCATATCCATCACCACCACCACCAACATTTCTAACACCCTCATCATCACCAGCACTACTGCTGACCACCAGACCACCACCACTGACCACCACCATGACAACCATCTCAAACACTGCCACCACCACCAGCACTACCACCACCAACACCCCACTACCATAACCATCGCCATCACCACGACAACCATCTCAAACACTGCCACCACTACCACCACCAACACTCCACTACCATAACCATCACCACCACCACTATCACCACGACAACAACCATCTCAAACACTGCCACCACCACCACCACCACCACCCCACTACCATAACCATCACCATCACCACCACCATTTCTTACCCTATCATTATCTCCAGCACTACCGCCACCATTACCACTAACACCACCACCACCAACATTTCCACCACCCTCACCAGTACAACCACCTCCTCCTATGCAGATTTGTGCCGCCACAACCACCACCACCACCACCAACACCATCACAATAACAACTACCCTCCTACTACTTTGATATACTCCTCCTCCTCCTCCTCCTCCTTTATTTTATAATTTTTTTTTTCATTTTCTTATTAATTTTTTTGCTTTTTGTGGGTGTTTGTGGAGCTTTATGGTTGTCTGAGGGGGAGGTCCAGGGTGGTTACAAATTTACAGCTTCTTCCTTCAGTCTTTCTTTTTCCTTTCTTTCTTTCTTTCTTTCTTTCTTTCTCTTCCCATGTTACTTGTGGTGTTGTTAATACCTGCCATCCTCCACCTGTTCCCCACTTCTCTCTTGCTCTCCCTTTTCCCTCTTGCTCTCCCTTTTCACTCTTGCTCTCCCTTTTTACTCTTTCTTTTACACTCTCACTCGCTCTCTCATTCTCTCTTGCTCTCTTTCTCTCTTTTATTCTTATTCTCTCTTGTCTTCCCTCTCTCATATGCTCTTTCTCTTTCTCACTTTCTCAGGCTCTCACTCTATCTCCCTCTCTTGCTCTTACTCACTCTCTTTCTCTTTCACTTGTTCTCTCACTCTTTCTTGCTCTCTTTCTCTCTTTTATTCTTATTCTCTCTTGTCCTCCCTCTCTCTCTCTCTTGCTCTCACTTATTCTCTCTCTCTCACTCACTCGCTTTCATGCTGCTTCTCTCTCTCTTTCTCTCCCTCGCTCCCCCTCCATCCACCCAGTCTTTCCCCTCTCCCTCACCCCCCCTCTCTCGGCTGCGATGCATTTTATGTGATTATATGATGTATTACAGCAAGAAGATGAGTTATCGTAGGGGTGTGGGTGGGGGTGGGGGGAAGAGAACAAGAAACAAACTGACAGACAGACAGACAGATGGACAGAATAACAGTCAGACAGACAGACAGACAGACAGACATGGAATATATTACAGAAATATGAAGAATTTGCAACGAAGATAGTGCCATGACTTGTGGTTTATTGTAGCTGCCATAGACATAGAAAGGGAGGAAAGGTGGGGAAATAGGGGGGAAGAGGCATAGGAGTAAAGTTTATGAGAGAACGAAGAAGAGCAAGGTATCTTGTGTGTGTTCTTTTTAATAATTCATTTGCCTGCAATAAAGATCAGGAAGATGACTTACTACAAAGGTAGAGACATTCCACCAAAATTCCACCAAAATGTACCTTTGGAATGAATTGTGTTGTTAGTTAATAAAAAAAAATAGTTAGGCACAGGAGTGGCTGTGTGGTAAGTAGCTTGCTTACCAACCACATGGTTCCAGGTTCAGTTCCCACTGTGTGGCATCATGGGCAAGTGTCTTCTGCTATAGCCTCGGGCCGACCAATGCCTTGTGAGTGGATTTGGTAGATGGAAACTGAAAGAAGCCTGTTGTATATATGTATAAATATATATATGTATGTGTGTGTATGTTTATGTGTCTGTGTTTGTCCCCCTAGCATTGCTTCACAACTGATGCTGGTGTGTTTACGTCCCTGTCACTTAGCGGTTCAGCAAAAGAGACTGATAGAATAAGTACTGGGCTTACAAAGAAAAAGTCCCGGGGTTGATTTGTTCGACTGAAGGTGGTGCTCCAGCATGGTCGCAATCAAATGACTGAAACAAGTAAAAGAGAAAGAGAGATGTGTAGTTTTGAATTGCTTTCAGCTCGACTCTCATATCTGAGTGTGTGTGTGTGTGTTTGGGTGGTCATAGAATCATGAAGGTGCACATGGCGTTGACTTTTAAATGTATCCACAAACCCGCTCCACTTTACTCGAATGAAGAACAATTCAGAATAAGGAGACAAAGATGTAAAAGTTCACAAACAAGCATAACAGATATGCATACTGATCATCGGCTGCCAAACACATATCACTATGTTTTTGACACCTGGGCAATAGTATCTATCTATCTCTCTATCTATATATATATACAATAAGGAAGCGTTGTGCTAGAACACAAAAAGGGATAAATTCATGAAAGGAATGAAAATTAAAAACATTTACCATCTCAACTATATCCCAGACCGACGGTTTCTAACTATTTTCACAAACAAACAAAATATATTTGCCAAGGCCAGTTTCTTCAGTGGGATAGCCTTCATAATCCTGATGCACAGACTGTTAGAACCACATGTAGATCTAACGGTTTGTAAAATCTTAACTTTTTATTTGGAAGCCTCTTATTGTATTTCTATATGAATAAAATATAATCTAAGGACTAATTCATCTTTTGTGCTAGACCACTGGTAATAATAATTTATTATTATTACCCTATTTTATTATGTTTATCTATATATATATATATGGTAAGTTTCCACACAGTTTCCATATATATAAATTAATGTGTGAGTGTCTTTGTTGCTGTGTTTCTCTTCTTTCCCACTACTTCACAGCCAGTGCTGGTTTGTTTATGTCCCTTTGACTTAGTGGTTTGGCAATAGGGAAGGATAGAATGACAACCTTACTTGAACATTTTTTCAACTAAAATTCTTCATGATAGTACCCGAGCATGGCCACAATCTAACGACTGAAGCCAATAAATAAATGTAACTCACACATACATACATACTCGTACACACACACATACACATATACGCGTATACATGTACACATATATCAAATGATATATGCTAATAGCAAAATATTGTGCAAAACAGACATAAAAAAAGATAAACAGTTCTTTAGAACAGAAGAGCCAGAAATTCAGAAAAGATACCTTCAGGGAATTCTTTGCTTAGAATAACATTATTTAAGAGAATAAATGAATATATAAATGTTTGTCTGCATTCAAATAATGCTCAAAGACAATTCCCATCCATTCAACACACACACACACACACACAAACACAGATATTACAAGAAAATTATATAAACACGAAAACAAAATTTTAAAGAATTCAACTTTATTTTCAAAAATACCCAATGTTAATCTAAAGATGATTTTTCAAAAAAACAAAAAAAACAAACATACATTAAATTACCTTAAACTTCTAGAAGGAAACAATGATGTTTCTGTTTTGATTTTCATTTCCTAATCCTTTTCTCAAAAGGAACTTCTTACGGCTGACTAAATTATTCGGGTATTAGAAGAATAAAAATGAAGTGATGTGTGTTGTTGAAAATCTGAAGATCACAAGACAGAAAAAACGAAGGGAAGAGGAGGAGGAGGAGGAAAAGATGGGGTTGAAACATTTACTGTATTTAATAGTGTTCTCAGACACATTCTCAAAATCTTGTCTCAAAGAAAACCCCTCCTGGGTCCTATCTGAAAGGTTGAACCTTCATCACATGCTTTAATACCTGAAAATCCTGAATATGCGCCGATGAAATTAAGGTGCATCTAATATCTTTTGTCCTTTACTTGTTTCTGTCATTAGGTTGTGGCCATGCTGGGGCACTGCCTTCAAGAATTGTAGTCGAATGGATCAATCCCAGTATTTACTGTTTTTTTTTTTTTTATAATGTCTAGTACTTATTTTATCAGTCTGTTTAGTTGAACCGCTAAGTTACAGGGATGTAAATAACACCTGCTGTTAAGTGGTGGTTGGGAAGACACAGTGGCACACCTGCACAGAGAAACAATGGCACACACGCACACACACACACATATATACATATATACAATGAGCTTCTCTCAGTTTCATTATATTGAATAATTTTTCTCACAAGATGTTGGTTAGCCTCAGAGATACTTGCCCAAGGTGCCACACAGTGAGGTTGAACCCAAGACCATGTGGTTGGGAAGCAAACTTTTCACCAAACAGCCCTACCTGCACCTGTAATCATGTGTCTTTTATACCTTCAACTATGGTAAATAATTATTTCCTTCCATTCATCTCCTTAAGATACATTCTCTCTTATTGTTATTGTTTGGTGTGGAGCTGCAATGGCCCAAGTGTTTAGGGCAGCAGACTCACAGTCATAGGTTTGTAGTTTTGATTCCCAGACCAGACATTGTGAGTATTTATTGAGGGAAAACACCTAAAGATCCCCGAGGATCAGGCAAGGGTTGGTGGCAGACCCTGCTGTACTCTTTCACCACAACTTTCTCTCACTCTTTCTTCCAGTTTCTGTTGTGCCTGTAATTCAAAGGGCCAGCCTTGTCACACTCTGTGTCACGCTGAATCTCGCTTAGAACTACGTTAAGGGTACACATGTCTGTGGAGTGCTCAGCCACTTGAATTTTAATTTCATGAGCATGCTGTTCCATTGATTGGATCAATTACTGTTTAGTACGTGCTACTGCCAGTATGGTGTGGATGGAGACCTCCTTATTCTTAAAGAAATATTTTCATAAAGAACCTTAACACTTGTCTCAGTGACATTTGGATGACTTTCAACTAATTTCATCATCCAACAACTTTGCGAAATATTTTTATTGTTTTAGATTTTTCCAGAAATAAATTAGCATTTCTATTTTTATTTTTGTCTACAAGGAGTGGTAGCTAGTCCCAACACACAGCACTTACTCTCTCTCTTTACTCTTTTACTTGTTTCAGTCATTTGACTGTGGCCATGCTGGAGCACCGCTTTTAATCGAGCAACTCGACCCCAGGACTTATTCTTTGTAAGCCCAGTACTTATTCTATTGGTATCTTTTGCTGAACCGCGAAGTGACGGGGACATAAACACACCAGTATCGGTTGTCAAGCAATGCTAGGGGGACAAACACAGACACACTAACATACACGCACACATATATATATATGGGCTTCTTTCAGTTTCCATCTACCAAATCCACTCACAAGGCTTTGGTCGGCCCGAGGCTATAGTAGAAGACACTTGCCCAAGGTGCCATGCAGTGGGACTGAACCCAGAACCATGTGATTGGTAAACAAGCTACTTACCACACAGCCACTCCTGCGCCTATATTTCTCTAAGTACTCTTCTACAACTGATCTTAAGGCGAAAGTTAACCAATTCTGAGAGAAAGAGAGAGAGAGACAGACAGACAGAGAAAGAGAACGAGAGAGATTGATAGATAGAAAAAGAGAGAGACTGACAGAAGATAAAGACAGAAAGAATGATTGACAGACAGTGAAAGAGAGAGACTGGCAGGCTGAGGGAGAGAAGTGACACCAGTATATAACTGGTACCATATTTTATCCAAGCTCAGAATGATAAAAGGCAACTTTGGCCATAGTGAGACTTGAACAAGGCATGCAGGGATTCAAAACCAATGCTCCATGGTAATTTTCCTGACATTCTTCAAACTCTGACAATTCTCTGCTGCTATAATTATATATACTTATATAATACACATCACAGTATGTTTTTGGTAAAGGACAAGGTGACCATAATCTAGAATATGGCAAGGAATTGAAAAAGAGCAAAACGAAAAAGAGCTGTATTGTTGTTGTTGCTGTCGCTGTTATTATTGTTGTTATTATATTATTGATGTTGTTGTTGTTGTTGTTGTTTTGTTTCTTCCAAGAAGCCAGAAACAAAAGCAAAATAAAAATGTCTGGTAATAGATATTTCCAATGCAGCAGATCCAAATATAAGCTTTTAAGGAACTTCGTGTGTTTCTGTGTGTGTGTATCTGTGTGTGCGTGTGTGTGTGTTGCGTGTATGTATATATATGTATGAATGCATATGTATGTGTATATATATATATATATATATATGTATATTTACGGCTGTGTGTATCTATGTATTTATATATATAAATAAATATATACGTATGTATATGTATGTCTATGTGTATGTATGTATATATATATATGTGTGTGTATATCTATATCTGTGTGTGTATATATATATATATAATATATATATATATATATGTATGGATATATGTGTCTGTGTACGTATGTATATATATATATATATGTACGAATATATATGTATGTGTGTGTTGTATGTAAATATATATATATATATATATATATATATATATAAAGAGAGAGAGGGGAGAATTATATATATATCTACATCTACTATGTACCTCTTTCTTTTTCCTTCTCTAGCTTTCCATATTTATGTGTGTGTTTATAGACATAATATGTATAACTGTCTATATCATAGCTATCTATATCTATGTAGTAGCTATCCCTCTCACTCCCTTGTTTTATATATATACATATATACACACACACACACATATATATACACCTACAAAGGTATAAAAATACAGATATCTAAAATATGGAGACCCAAAATAGAAGTAATCCCTATAATAATAGGTTTGCTGGAATTAATAGAAAGGGTAACGAAAAAACGGGCCAAAAAGATAAATAAATAACAGCCGAGGAATTCCACCCTACATACCCAACCATGCCAGCCACACCACATAAGCACACAAGTATATATAGACACACATACACACACACACACACATGCATACACACGCACATATGTAAGCATATTCTCATGGTCACATGCATATGTTCTTATACATGCATTCACACACAAACCTACATGGACAGAGACGTGGTGCACATGGGTGCACATACATATGCACACAAAACTACATGCATACATACACAGGCATACACAGGTAGGAATCTACACAGGTGCAAGCATGCATATGCACACACATGCCTGCATACAAGCACATACACATGCGTTGCATGCATACAACTCACACACACATATTCACTCTCTCTCTCTCTCTTATGCACACATGCACATTTTATGCACACACACAAACGCAAATGTACTTAGACGCATTAACAAATATTCGCGCAAACACACACACACACTCTCTCACATACACATCACACACTCTCTTTCACACCCATTTGCACATACACATACTTACACTTCAACAAATACTCACACACAAACTCTTGCACACACACACACTAAAACATACCTGTATATGAACAAACACACACACTTTGTCTCTCACACACGCATACATGCACACAAACATACTTGCACATAAGCAAATACACACTTTCTCTCACTCACACACACACACACTCTCACTCTCGCTTTCTCTCTCACACACACGCATACTCAGATACATACACACACACACTCTCTCACACACACATATATGCATACTCACACACACACAAACAAGCATACCCAGACACACATACTCAGACACACACACACACTCTATCATACACACATGCATGCACATTCACACACACACTTACACACAGACACACACACACACTCTACTTATTCTCTCTCTTTCTCTCTCACATACACACATGCTTAATTAGACACACACATACATGCTTACTCACACACACACTCTCTCATACTTTCTCTCTCTCCCACACACACATATACACATACTCACACACACACACTCTCTCTTACTTTCTTACACACACACACATGCTTACTCAGACACATACATGCACACTCACACACACTCTCTCATACTTTCTCTCTCTCCCCCACATGCACACACACTCTCCCACACATACATATACTCACACACACACACACTCTCTCTCTCTTACTTTCTTACACACACACATACACTTACTCAGACACACACACACATACATGCATACTCACAGACATTCACTCACACACACACAGCCATATATATATAAAAAGCACCAGCTCAGCTAATCTCCACATCCATCATACACAGCTGATATTATTTCTTTGATTCTGTTACCAAATTTTTCACTGCCACAAAAGCTGTGAGGAATCTGCAAAAGTTTGGAGTCAAAATAAATCTAGTCAAAGAGAATTGGTGATTAAAGAGAGTGATTTCAGTCAAATCAATCGAGATCTATGGCCTGAGGCAGACCAAGTAGATCCACAGAGGAGACACAATTGCCTGCCTTCTCTCTCCCTCTCTCCCTCTCCTACTCTCTCACTCTCTCCATTTCTTTCTTCTTTATATCTACCTATCTTCTCTCTCTCCCATTCTCTCTTTCTCTGTTTTCCCTCTCTCTCAGTAATGTATCTCCTCTTTATCTCTGTCTTTCCTCTCTCTCTCTATTTATCCTCTCTCTCACTTTTCTCTCTCCTCATTCTCTCTCTCCCCATTCTCTCTCTCTCTCAATATTGCCTCTCCTCTTTCTCTTTCCTCTTTCTCTCTCCTCTCAATATATCCCCTCTCTCTGTCTTTCCTCTCTCTCTATTTATCCTCTCTCTCATTTTTCTCTCTCCTCATTCTCTCTCTCTCCATTCTCTCTCTCTCTCAGTATTGTCTCTCCTCTATATCAATCCTTTCTCTCTCTGTTCTCTCTCTGTCTATCCCCTCTCTCTCTCTACCCTATCTATCACATTTCTCTCTCCTCATTCTCTCCCTCTATCACTGTATTCTTTGTTCTCTCTCTCTCTGTCTCTCTAACTATCCTCTCTATCTCCCCTCTTCCTCTCTCCTCTCTATTTCCCTCTCTCCCACTCTCTCTATGTCTCCCATTCTCTCTCTTTTTTCTCCTCCACTTTCTCCCTCATCCCCTCTCTCTTTCTCTCTCTCTATCTCTAACTGTACTCTCTCTTCCTTGCTCTCTAATATCTCTATATTCTTTCTCTCTCTCTCTCCTCACTCTCTTCTCTCTGTTTCCCTTTTTCTCTTGCTCTCCCATCTCTCCCTATCTCTCCTCCTTCTCTCTTCTTCTCTCTCTTTCTCCCTCTCTCTTCACCCTTCTCTCTGTCTCTCTCAGTCATCACTCAACATTGTGGTCTTTTCCCTTTGTTTTCACCCTCTTCTTCTTTGTTCATTGCTCTCCTTGCTCAAACACCACCTCACCTCACCCTCTTTATAGTAGTGATGGTGAGTAGATGGTGGTGGTGGCGATCATGATGGTAGAGGGGATGGTGGTGATGATGATGGTGATGGTGGTGGTGATGGTGTTATTGCTTATATTGGTTGTGATGGTTGATCTCAGAACATTAAGAGTCTGAAGTAAAATCACAAAGCATTTTGTCCGATGCTCCAATGAATCTATCAATCTTCTGCTTCTAATGGCTTCCAACTAAGGTACAGCACCAACTATTTTGAGGGGAGGGGATTAATCACCCTCTATTTCATTTCATAACCCCAGTACATCATTGGTACTTTATTTCTTTTATCAACCCCAGTACTTGACTGGTACTCTATGTTATCAAAAACATACATGACTAGTACTCTGTTTTATTACCCCACTGTACTTGACTATACTCAATTCTATCAGCCCAAGTACTTCACTGGTACTCTATTTTATCAATAATATATGTGACTGGTACTCTATTTTATCTCCCCCAGTACTTCACTGCTGCTCTGTTTATCTCTCCCAACACTTAACTGGTACTCTATTCCGTCACCCCCAGCATTTGATTAGTATTCTATGTTATCAACCACATATGTGATTGGTACTCTGTTTTATACCCCCAGTACTTGACTGGTATTTTATTTTATCCTCCACCCACCCGTACTTGACTATTAAATTTTATCAACCCGTGTACTTTTATCAACCCACGTACTTTTATCAGCCCAGTACTCTATGTTATCAATAACATATGTGACCGGTACTCTGTTTCATCTCTCTAGTACTTAACTGGTACTTTATTCCTTCACTCCCAGCACTTGATTGGTACTTTATTTTATCAACCCCAGTACTCGACTGCTATTTTAATTTTATCAATCCTCCAAAGGGACAAAAGACAAAGTCAACCCATGCTGTATTTGAACTCGGATCATAAAAATCCAAATGAAATAGCCCCGAGGCATATTTCTTTGCCTACACTCTAACAAAACTCAACCAATCCAAGAATCAAAACAAAATCATTTTCCTTCCTTCCAGAGGTTTATTTCTACTTCAAATCAATTTTCGTAAACAGCAAAAATACAAAACAGACATTATTATGCTTTTTTCTTTTAGTTTTTTTTTTTGTTTTTTTTGTTTTGGCTCATCTGATCATGTTTTTCTCTGTCAAATGTATGACTATCTAAGGAAGGAGACAGGCATTCAAGTCAACGCCATTGGTTAGAGTTGTCTTGTTGTTTTATTTTGTTTTATTTTAATTCGTTTCCTTTCTTTTTTTCTTTTTTTTTCTTTTTTATTTTCTGTTTATTAACTTCGAAATCTGCCAATTCCTTCGTGAAACAATTCGTTTCCTGTTTCTATCATGGAAATTATTTGCCGGCGTGTGAAGGGATTCTTAGATTCTTCTTGTGTTAACAACTGAGAATTCAGAAAACATAATAATAATAATAATAATAATAATAATAATGATAATAATGATGATAATAATAATAATAATAATAATAAACATATTATCATCATCATCATCACCACAATCATCGTCATCATCATCACCACCACCACCACTACCATCATCATCATCATCACCATTGTGGTACTGGCAACAACAAAAACCTTAGAATCATCGATAACAATAATGTTAATAATAACAACAATAACAATAGTAATCATAAAAATAATAAAACAACAGGATTAATAGCAATAACGATGCTGATTTCAACTTTTGGCACTAGGCCAGCAATTTGGGGAGCAGGTGGGGTAAGTCGATTACATTGACCCTGATGCTCAACTGTTACTTATTTTATTGTCCCTAGAAGGGTGAAAAGCCAGGTTAACCTTAGCAGAATTTGAACCCAGAATGTAAAGATAAACAAAATGCCACTAAGCATTTTTACTAACATGAAGGCATGTGACTCTGTGGTTAGAGCATCAGACTCACAATCATGAGGTAGTGAGTTCAATTCCCGGACTGGACTGTCTGTTTTGTTCTTGAGCAGGATTCTTTATCTCATGTTGCTCCAGTTCACTCAGCTGTAGAAATGAGTTGCCATGTCACTGGTACCAAGCTGTATCAGCCCTTACCTTTCCCTTGGATAACACTGGTGGCATGGAGAGGAGAGGCTGGTATGCATGGGCGACTGCTGGTCTTCCATAAACAACCTTGCCCGGACTTATGCCTCGGGAGGAAACTTTCTTGGTGCAATCCCATGGTCATTCATGACCGAAAGGGATCTTTATCCTTCACGCTATGTACATATAATGGCATGGAGAAGGAAGGCTGGTTTGCATGGGTAACTGCTAGCCTCCATAAACATCCTTGCCCCGATTTGTGCCTTGGAGGGCAACTTTCTGGGTGCAATACCATGATCATTCATGATCGAAGGGGGTCTTTACTCTTTACTCTGTATACATATAATGGCATGGAGAGGGGAGACTGGTATGCATGGACAACTGCTGATCATCTGCAAACATCCTTGCCCCGATTTGTGCCTTGGAGGGCAACTTTCTGGGTGCAATACCATGATCATTCATGATCGAAGGGGGTCTTTACTCTTTACTCTGTATACATATAATGGCATGGAGAGGGGAGACTGGTATGCATGGACAACTGCTGATCATCTGCAAACATCCTTGCCCCGATTTGTGCCTTGGAGGGCAACTTTCTGGGTGCAATACCATGATCATTCATGATCGAAGGGGGTCTTTACTCTTTACTCTGTATACATATAATGGCATGGAGAGGGGAGACTGGTATGCATGGACAACTGCTGATCATCTGCAAACAACCTTGCCCAGATTTGTGCATCAGAGGGGAACTTTCTTGGTGACCAAAAAGGGTCTTTATCTTTTACCCTATGTACATATAATGGTGTCAAGAGGGGTGGCTGGTATGCATGGGCAACTGCTGGTCTTCCATAAACAATCTTGCTCAGACTTGTACCTCTGATGTTAACTTTGTAGGTGCAAGTAGGGGTCTTTATTTACTAATAAACAAGCACAATACCTAGTGGCATTACCTGAAATGCGGTTTTCCATTTTCATTTTTTTTCGCTTCTAAAGTTTGATAAAGAAAAGTGAAAAAGAAGAATTCATTAAAAATGAAGAAAATAAAAAGTATTTTGTGATGTCAAAAACTGAAGTGTCTTAATAGTCTTATAGTGCCACAAGTGAAGATTTTGGTTTTGTGGAAAGGAGTGCACCAGAGTGTTTGTAGCTAGGGACTTGTTTAGGGTCCTTTGGGAGTATCTTCCATTTTTTGTCTTTTACCTGTTTCAGTCATCAAACTGCGGCCATGCTGGGGCACTGCCTTGAAGAAGTTTTAGTCCAGTGAATTGGCCCCAGTCCTCTTTTGGTTTTTAAACCTGATACTTATTCTATCGGTCTCCTTTTACTGAGCTGCTAAGTTACAGGGACGTAAACACACCAACACCAGTTGCAAGTGGTGGCAGGGGACATATACAAGGATACACGCACATATACAGCAAAACTTTGTTTTTATCCAAAATAGAGGTAAACACCATTCCACCGTGTGATTGGCTTGAAAAATTGTTAAGATATTGATAGTTCCCTATTTTACTTTACATGAAACCAATGATAGCCTTAATTCACAAATAAAAAAAATTCTATCCCTCTATGTGGTGTTGAGCACTCATTCTCATCATTTGACATTTACATGTCTATGTGTGTGTGTACAATAGGATTCTTTCAGTTTCCATCTATCATATCCACTCAAAAGGCTTTGAGGACTTGGTTGGGTTATAGTAGAAGACACTTGCTTGAGGTGCTGTGCAGTGGGACTGAACCTGGAACCACGTGGTTGAGAAGCAAGCTTCTAACCACGCAGCTGCATTTGCTCCTATATGGATTTACTGTATCAGATCTATCGATTTTGTTTCTGAAAGCTGGCTGGGTGTAATGAAAAGGATTTGACTGATGTTTCTAGCAAGGCAGGCAACTATATAGAAGTCCCCTTACTGCATGTGTGTGTGTGTGTGTGAAAGAAAGACAGGGAGAGCATATGGGAGGCAGTATGAGTGTATGAGACAAATAGAGATATGGTGTATATATGATGGAATTTGTGTGTGTGTGTGTATGTGAAATAGAGAGAGGGTGTGTGTAAGATAAAGTGAGGTTAAGTGTATGCGTGATAGAGAGAAGCTGTATGTGTGTGTGAGTGTGAGTGAGATAGAGACAGGATGTATGAGTAATAGAGATGGTGTGTGTGTGTGTGTATGGGAAAAAGATGTAGTGTGTGTGTTTATGTATGTTTATATGAGAGGGTGTATGCGGCTGTAATTGTCCGAGAAGGTGTGTATGTATATATTTGTGTCTATATGTCTGTGTGTATGTGTGACAGTGAAACAGAGAGATAGAGAGAGAGAGAGAGAGAGAGAGAGAAGCCGGATGTGTGTGTGTGTGTGTGCAGCAGAAATGAAAAGAGAGAGAGAGAGAGGCAGTGTATGCATGTATGTGTGGGAGAAGGCCTCGTGTGTTCAAGTGATTGGTTTTCTAAACTCAATATGATAAATTTTCAGATTCCAAAAGATTCCCAAAGAAAAGGTAAAGGAAAAAGGATAACAAAAGGACAAAAACAAGAGCAAAAGAAAAAGGGGAAAAAAAGACTCCAAAGCACTTGGAAGGAATGTAATTTGAAACCGAAATTCCCTGTTTGGTTGATGTTGATTGTAAAGTCTGAGAGAGTTAATACTTTCTGTACCTGGGGGCTATCTTCGTCAGAGAGAATGAGAAAGAAGATGGTTGTGTGTCAGAGAGAGAGAGAGAGAGAGAGAGAGACAGACAGACAGACAGACAGGTAACTGTGTGTGTGTGTGTGTGAGACAGAGAGGGGGACAGAGAGAGAGAGAGAGAGAGAAGAGAGAGAGAGAGACTCTGACTGACTGACAGACAGACAGACAGACAGGTAGGTAGGTAGGTAGGTAGGTAGATAGACAGATTTATTGGTAGATAGATATCCGTGTAGGTTTGTGCATATGTGTGTGTGTGTGTGAGAGAGAGAGAGAGAGAGAAAGAAAGAGAGAAAGAAAGTGAGATAGAAAATTATGTGCATCAGAGAGATAAACAGTAACACTTTGTGTGTGTGGGGATGGGTAGAGTTAATAAAACAGAAACTGAAGAATGTGTGTGTGTGTGTTGTGTGTGTGTGTGCAGCAGAAATGAAAAGAGAGAGAGAGAGAGGCAGTGTATGCATGTATGTGTGGGAGAAGGCCTCGTGTGTTCAAGTGATTGGTTTTCTAAACTCAATATGATAAATTTTCAGATTCCAAAAGATTCCCAAAGAAAAGGTAAAGGAAAAAGGATAACAAAAGGACAAAAACAAGAGCAAAAGAAAAAGGGGAAAAAAAGACTCCAAAGCACTTGGAAGGAATGTAATTTGAAACCGAAATTCCCTGTTTGGTTGATGTTGATTGTAAAGTCTGAGAGAGTTAATACTTTCTGTACCTGGGGGCTATCTTCGTCAGAGAGAATGAGAAAGAAGATGGTTGTGTGTCAGAGAGAGAGGGAGAGAGAGACAGACAGACAGACAGACAGGTAACTGTGTGTGTGTGTGTGAGACAGAGAGGGGGACAGAGAGAGAGAGAGAGAGAGAGAGAGAGAGAGAGAGAGACTCTGACTGACTGACAGACAGACAGACAGGTAGGTAGGTAGGTGGGTAGGTAGGTAGATAGACAGATTTATTGGTAGATAGATATCCGTGTAGGTTTGTGCATATGTGTGTGTGTGTGTGTGAGAGAGAGAGAGAGAAAGAAAGAGAGAAAGAAAGTGAGATAGAAAATTATGTGCATCAGAGAGATAAACAGTAACACTTTGTGTGTGTGGGGATGGGTAGAGTTAATAAAACAGAAACTGAAGAATGTGTGTGTGTGGTGTGTGTGTGTGTGCATGTGGCCATGAGAGAGAGAGAAAGAGAGAGAAAACAGATCATCTTTTTCTATATATTAGTGGTTGAGTCATAACAGGAAAGAGAGAGAGAGAGAGAGAGCAAAAGCCATAACAATTTGCAAGGCCTCCAAGGTTGGTGAAGGCACAATGGTTGAGGTTACCTTCATATCAGAGAACTGCTGGCTCGAATGATTGAACAGAGTGGACTCGTGGTGACCAGAGGGAGACCACGACCAGTGAAGTGTGAAACAACTCTAATTTCCCTGCCAGTTTGAGACCAAAAAAAAGGCAATTTTGCTAATTAATGATTCACCCATGTGTGTGTGTGTGTGTATATATATATATATATATATATATACATCATTATTAGCATTGTATATGTGTGTGTGTGTGTGTATCATGATACTCACACACATGTAGCACATAGGTGCAAAACAAGGTGGAGACAATTGTACTTGAGTACCAAAGGTAGAGCAGGGTATTATTTTATTGAAGCTGAAAGAAAAAAATTCACACTGTTATTCAGAGTTTCACATAAGTGCTCATCAGACAATTGTGAGTATTTAGAATTATTATTATTATTATATATATATATATATATATATATGTCTCAGATGGACACATTAGTATAATTTTACCTAAAATCTCCAAGAATGTAAGGAGATAGACAAAGAACATGAGGCCTTCACTTCAGCTTAGAAGTTACTAAGGTATCAGGAAGAAAGACTTGTTACAGATTTTGCTTGTCACTGTTTTATGGGGTGACTTTTAATTTATAGACTAGTTTTATCAAATCTTTGTATACCTAAAGCCGAGAGAACAAGAAGCGGCCTTAGGTTGCATTGTTCAATTAAATGGAGTTGCTTGAAACGATCGTACTGCATTACCTCTGGACATCCTTGTTGCTTATTTTGATTTTAATCATTTTATTTTGAAATTGTATAGTAAATTGTATAGTAAATTTTGGGGCCTCAACTTAAGTACCATATTCATCTGAATCTATATATTAAAATGGGGTAGTTTTGGTGAAGCATTGTGAGGGATAACTTTGAAGAACAGCAACCTTTTTCAACTACTGTTATTCTGGATGTCCTGAAGAAGGTGTCTTCACCCCAAAATATAGAAATACAAAGTGAAACTGCAAATTTGTTCTGTTTTCTTTTCGTTTTGTAGTTTAATTTGTACATTCTGGTATTGTTCTCAAAAGGAACTCAGTCACCTTGCCTCCGTGAGGCCCAATGTTTGAAAGGAACTCAGCCACCTTGCCTCCTTGAGGCCCAACACTTGAAAGGAACTCGGCCATTTTGCCTCCTTGAGGCGCAACACTTGAAAGGAACTCAGCCATTTTGCCTCCTTGAGGCGCAACACTTGAAAGGAACTCAGCCATTTTGCCTCCTTGAGGCCCAACACTTGAAAGGAACTCAGCCATTTGCCTCCTTGAGGCCCAACACTTGAAAGGAACTCAGCCATTTTGCCTCCTTGAGGCGCAACACTTGAAAGGAACTCAGCCATTTTGCCTCCTTGAGGCCCAACACTTGAAAGGAACTCAGCCATTTTGCCTCCTTGAGGCCCAACACTTGAAAGGAACTCAGCCATTTTGCCTCCTTGAGGCGCAACACTTGAAAGGAACTCAGCCATTTTGCCTCCTTGAGGCCCAACACTTGAAAGGAACTCAGCCATTTTGCCTCCTTGAGGCCCAACACTTGAAAGGAACTCAGCCATTTTGCCTCCTTGAGGCCCAACACTTGAAAGGAACTCAGCCATTTTGCCTCCTTGAGGCCCAACACTTGAAAGGAACTCAGCCATTTTGCCTCCTTGAGGCCCAACACTTGAAAGGAACTCAGCCATTTTGCCTCCTTGAGGCCCAACACTTGAAAGGAACTCAGCCACCTTGCCTCCTTGAGGCCCAACACTTGAAAGGAACTCAGCCATTTTGCCTCCTTGAGGCGCAACACTTGAAAGGAACTCAGCCATTTTGCCTCCTTGAGGCCCAACACTTGAAAGGAACTCAGCCATTTTGCCTCCTTGAGGCCCAACACTTGAAAGGAACTCAGCCATTTTGCCTCCTTGAGGCCCAACACTTGAAAGGAACTCAGCCATTTTGCCTCCTTGAGGCCCAACACTTGAAAGGAACTCAGCCATTTTGCCTCCTTGAGGCCCAACACTTGAAAGGAACTCAGCCATTTTGCCTCCTTGAGCCCAACACTTGAAAGGAACTCAGCCATTTTGCCTCCTTGAGGCCAACACTTGAAAAGAACTCAGCCATTTTGCCTCCTTGAGGCCCAACACTTGAAAGGAACTCAGCCATTTTGCCTCCTTGAGGCGCAACACTTGAAAGGAACTCAGCCATTTTGCCTCCTTGAGGCCCAACACTTGAAAGGAACTCAGCCATTTTGCCTCCTTGAGGCCCAACACTTGAAAGGAACTCAGCCATTTTGCCTCCTTGAGGCGCAACACTTGAAAGGAACTCAGCCATTTTGCCTCCTTGAGGCCCAACACTTGAAAGGAACTCAGCCATTTTGCCTCCTTGAGGCCCAACACTTGAAAGGAACTCAGCCATTTTGCCTCCTTGAGGCCCAACACTTGAAAGGAACTCAGCCATTTTGCCTCCTTGAGGCCCAACACTTGAAAGGAACTCAGCCATTTTGCCTCCTTGAGGCCCAACACTTGAAAGGAACTCAGCCATTTTGCCTCCTTGAGGCCCAACACTTGAAAGGAACTCAGCCATTTTGCCTCCTTGAGGCGCAACACTTGAAAGGAACTCAGCCATTTTGCCTCCTTGAGGCCCAACACTTGAAAGGAACTCAGCCATTTTGCCTCCTTGAGGCGCAACACTTGAAAGGAACTCAGCCATTTGCCTCCTTGAGGCGCAACACTTGAAAGGAACTCAGCCATTTTGCCTCCTTGAGGCCCAACACTTGAAAGGAACTCAGCCATTTTGCCTCCTTGAGGCCCAACACTTGAAAGGAACTCAGCCATTTTGCCTCCTTGAGGCCCAACACTTGAAAGGAACTCAGCCATTTTGCCTCCTTGAGGCCCAACACTTGAAAGGAACTCAGCCATTTTGCCTCCTTGAGGCCCAACACTTGAAAGGAACTCAGCCATTTTGCCTCCTTGAGGCGCAACACTTGAAAGGAACTCAGCCATTTTGCCTCCTTGAGGCCCAACACTTGAAAGGAACTCAGCCATTTTGCCTCCTTGAGGCCCAACACTTGAAAGGAACTCAGCCATTTTGCCTCCTTGAGGCGCAACACTTGAAAGGAACTCAGCCATTTTGCCTCCTTGAGGCGCAACACTTGAAAGGAACTCAGCCATTTTGCCTCCTTGAGGCCCAACACTTGAAAGGAACTCAGCCATTTTGCCTCCTTGAGGCGCAACACTTGAAAGGAACTCAGCCATTTTGCCTCCTTGAGGCGCAACACTTGAAAGGAACTCAGCCATTTTGCCTCCTTGAGGCGCAACACTTGAAAGGAACTCAGCCATTTTGCCTCCTTGAGGCCCAACACTTGAAAGGAACTCAGCCATTTTGCCTCCTTGAGGCGCAACACTTGAAAAGAACTCAGCCATTTTGCCTCCTTGAGGCGCAACACTTGAAAGGAACTCAGCCACCTTGCCTCCTTGAGGCGCAACACTTGAAAGGAACTCAGCCATTTTGCCTCCTTGAGGCCCAACACTTGAAAGGAACTCAGCCATTTTGCCTCCTTGAGGCGCAACACTTGAAAGGAACTCAGCCACCTTGCCTCCTTGAGGCGCAACACTTGAAAGGAACTCAGCCATTTTGCCTCCTTGAGGCCCAACACTTGAAAGGAACTCAGCCATTTTGCCTCCTTGAGGCCCAACACTTGAAAGGAACTCAGCCATTTTGCCTCCTTGAGGCGCAACACTTGAAAGGAACTCAGCCATTTTGCCTCCTTGAGGCCCAACACTTGAAAGGAACTCAGCCATTTTGCCTCCTTGAGGCGCAACACTTGAAAGGAACTCAGCCACCTTGCCTCCTTGAGGCGCAACACTTGAAAGGAACTCAGCCATTTTGCCTCCTTGAGGCCCAACACTTGAAAGGAACTCAGCCATTTTGCCTCCTTGAGGCCAACACTTGAAAGGAACTCAGCCATTTTGCCTCCTTGAGGCGCAACACTTGAAAGGAACTCAGCCATTTTGCCTCCTTGAGGCGCAACACTTGAAAGGAACTCAGCCACCTTGCCTCCTTGAGGCGCAACACTTGAAAGGAACTCAGCCATTTTGCCTCCTTGAGGCCCAACACTTGAAAGGAACTCAGCCATTTTGCCTCCTTGAGGCGCAACACTTGAAAGGAACTCAGCCATTTTGCCTCCTTGAGGCGCAACACTTGAAAGGAACTCAGCCACCTTGCCTCCTTGAGGCGCAACACTTGAAAGGAACTCAGCCATTTTGCCTCCTTGAGGCCCAACACTTGAAAGGAACTCAGCCATTTTGCCTCCTTGAGGCCCAACACTTGAAAGGAACTCAGCCATTTTGCCTCCTTGAGGCGCAACACTTGAAAGGAACTCAGCCATTTTGCCTCCTTGAGGCCCAACACTTGAAAGGAACTCAGCCATTTTGCCTCCTTGAGGCCCAACACTTGAAAGGAACTCAGCCACCTTGCCTCCTTGAGGCGCAACACTTGAAAGGAACTCAGCCATTTTGCCTCCTTGAGGCCCAACACTTGAAAGGAACTCAGCCATTTTGCCTCCTTGAGGCGCAACACTTGAAAGGAACTCAGCCATTTTGCCTCCTTGAGGCGCAACACTTGAAAGGAACTCAGCCATTTTGCCTCCTTGAGGCCCAACACTTGAAAGGAACTCAGCCATTTTGCCTCCTTGAGGCGCAACACTTGAAAGGAACTCAGCCATTTTGCCTCCTTGAGGCACAACACTTGAAAGGAACTCAGCCATTTTGCCTCCTTGAGGCCCAACACTTGAAAGGAACTCAGCCATTTTGCCTCCTTGAGGCCCACACTTGAAAGGAACTCAGCCATTTTGCCTCCTTGAGGCCCAACACTTGAAAGGAACTCAGCCATTTTGCCTCCTTGAGGCGCAACACTTGAAAGGAACTCAGCCACCTTGCCTCCTTGAGGCGCAACACTTGAAAGGAACTCAGCCATTTTGCCTCCTTGAGGCCCAACACTTGAAAGGAACTCAGCCATTTTGCCTCCTTGAGGCCCAACACTTGAAAGGAACTCAGCCATTTTGCCTCCTTGAGGCGCAACACTTGAAAGGAACTCAGCCATTTTGCCTCCTTGAGGCGCAACACTTGAAAGGAACTCAGCCACCTTGCCTCCTTGAGGCGCAACACTTGAAAGGAACTCAGCCATTTTGCCTCCTTGAGGCCCAACACTTGAAAGAACTCAGCCATTTTGCCTCCTTGAGGCGCAACACTTGAAAGGAACTCAGCCATTTTGCCTCCTTGAGGCGCAACACTTGAAAGGAACTCAGCCACCTTGCCTCCTTGAGGCGCAACACTTGAAAGGAACTCAGCCATTTTGCCTCCTTGAGGCCCAACACTTGAAAGGAACTCAGCCATTTTGCCTCCTTGAGGCCCAACACTTGAAAGGAACTCAGCCATTTTGCCTCCTTGAGGCGCAACACTTGAAAGGAACTCAGCCATTTTGCCTCCTTGAGGCCCAACACTTGAAAGGAACTCAGCCATTTTGCCTCCTTGAGGCCCAACACTTGAAAGGAACTCAGCCACCTTGCCTCCTTGAGGCGCAACACTTGAAAGGAACTCAGCCATTTTGCCTCCTTGAGGCCCAACACTTGAAAGGAACTCAGCCATTTTGCCTCCTTGAGGCGCAACACTTGAAAGGAACTCAGCCATTTTGCCTCCTTGAGGCGCAACACTTGAAAGGAACTCAGCCTTTTGCCTCCTTGAGGCCAACACTTGAAAGGAACTCAGCCATTTTGCCTCCTTGAGGCGCAACACTTGAAAGGAACTCAGCCATTTTGCCTCCTTGAGGCACAACACTTGAAAGGAACTCAGCCATTTTGCCTCCTTGAGGCCCAACACTTGAAAGGAACTCAGCCATTTTGCCTCCTTGAGGCCCAACACTTGAAAGGAACTCAGCCATTTTGCCTCCTTGAGGCCCAACACTTGAAAGGAACTCAGCCATTTTGCCTCCTTGAGGCGCAACACTTGAAAGGAACTCAGCCATTTTGCCTCCTTGAGGCCCAACACTTGAAAGGAACTCAGCCATTTTGCCTCCTTGAGGCCCAACACTTGAAAGGAACTCAGCCATTTTGCCTCCTTGAGGCCCAACACTTGAAAGGAACTCAGCCATTTTGCCTCCTTGAGGCCCAACACTTGAAAGGAACTCAGCCATTTTGCCTCCTTGAGGCCCAACACTTGAAAGGAACTCAGCCATTTTGCCTCCTTGAGGCCAACACTTGAAAGGAACTCAGCCATTTTGCCTCCTTGAGGCCCAACACTTGAAAGGAACTCAGCCATTTTGCCTCCTTGAGGCGCAACACTTGAAAGGAACTCAGCCATTTTGCCTCCTTGAGGCCCAACACTTGAAAGGAACTCAGCCATTTTGCCTCCTTGAGGCCCAACACTTGAAAGGAACTCAGCCATTTTGCCTCCTTGAGGCACAACACTTGAAAGGAACTCAGCCATTTTGCCTCCTTGAGGCCCAACACTTGAAAGGAACTCAGCCATTTTGCCTCCTTGAGGCGCAACACTTGAAAGGAACTCAGCCATTTTGCCTCCTTGAGGCACAACACTTGAAAGGAACTCAGCCATTTTGCCTCCTTGAGGCCCAACACTTGAAAGGAACTCAGCCATTTTGCCTCCTTGAGGCCCAACACTTGAAAGGAACTCAGCCATTTTGCCTCCTTGAGGCCCAACACTTGAAAGGAACTCAGCCATTTTGCCTCCTTGAGGCCCAACACTTGAAAGGAACTCAGCCATTTTGCCTCCTTGAGGCACAACACTTGAAAGGAACTCAGCCATTTTGCCTCCTTGAGGCGCAACACTTGAAAGGAACTCAGCCATTTTGCCTCCTTGAGGCCCAACACTTGAAAGGAACTCAGCCATTTTGCCTCCTTGAGGCCAACACTTGAAAGGAACTCAGCCATTTGCCTCCTTGAGGCCCAACACTTGAAAGGAACTCAGCCATTTTGCCTCCTTGAGGCCCAACACTTGAAAGGAACTCAGCCATTTTGCCTCCTTGAGGCCCAACACTTGAAAGGAACTCAGCCATTTTGCCTCCTTGAGGCGCAACACTTGAAAGGAACTCAGCCATTTTGCCTCCTTGAGGCCCAACACTTGAAAGGAACTCAGCCATTTTGCCTCCTTGAGGCGCAACACTTGAAAGGAACTCAGCCACCTTGCCTCCTTGAGGCGCAACACTTGAAAGGAACTCAGCCATTTTGCCTCCTTGAGGCCCAACACTTGAAAGGAACTCAGCCATTTTGCCTCCTTGAGGCCCAACACTTGAAGGAACTCAGCCATTTTGCCTCCTTGAGGCGCAACACTTGAAAGGAACTCAGCCATTTTGCCTCCTTGAGGCGCAACACTTGAAAGGAACTCAGCCACCTTGCCTCTTGAGGCGCAACACTTGAAAGGAACTCAGCCATTTTGCCTCCTTGAGGCCCAACACTTGAAAGGAACTCAGCCATTTTGCCTCCTTGAGGCGCAACACTTGAAAGGAACTCAGCCATTTTGCCTCCTTGAGGCGCAACACTTGAAAGGAACTCAGCCACCTTGCCTCCTTGAGGCGCAACACTTGAAAGGAACTCAGCCATTTTGCCTCCTTGAGGCCCAACACTTGAAAGGAACTCAGCCATTTTGCCTCCTTGAGGCCCAACACTTGAAAGGAACTCAGCCATTTTGCCTCCTTGAGGCGCAACACTTGAAAGGAACTCAGCCATTTTGCCTCCTTGAGGCCCAACACTTGAAAGGAACTCAGCCATTTTGCCTCCTTGAGGCCCAACACTTGAAAGGAACTCAGCCACCTTGCCTCCTTGAGGCGCAACACTTGAAAGGAACTCAGCCATTTTGCCTCCTTGAGGCCCAACACTTGAAAGGAACTCAGCCATTTTGCCTCCTTGAGGCGCAACACTTGAAAGGAACTCAGCCATTTTGCCTCCTTGAGGCGCAACACTTGAAAGGAACTCAGCCATTTGCCTCCTTGAGGCCCAACACTTGAAAGGAACTCAGCCATTTTGCCTCCTTGAGGCGCAACACTTGAAAGGAACTCAGCCATTTTGCCTCCTTGAGGCACAACACTTGAAAGGAACTCAGCCATTTGCCTCCTTGAGGCCAACACTTGAAAGGAACTCAGCCATTTTGCCTCCTTGAGGCCCAACACTTGAAAGGAACTCAGCCATTTTGCCTCCTTGAGGCCCAACACTTGAAAGGAACTCAGCCATTTTGCCTCCTTGAGGCGCAACACTTGAAAGGAACTCAGCCATTTTGCCTCCTTGAGGCCCAACACTTGAAAGGAACTCAGCCATTTTGCCTCTTGAGGCCCAACACTTGAAAGGAACTCAGCCATTTTGCCTCCTTGAGGCCCAACACTTGAAAGGAACTCAGCCATTTTGCCTCCTTGAGGCCCAACACTTGAAAGGAACTCAGCCATTTTGCCTCCTTGAGGCCCAACACTTGAAAGGAACTCAGCCATTTTGCCTCCTTGAGGCGCAACACTTGAAAGGAACTCAGCCATTTTGCCTCCTTGGCCCAACACTTGAAAGGAACTCAGCCATTTGCCTCCTTGAGGCGCAACACTTGAAAGGAACTCAGCCATTTTGCCTCCTTGAGGCCCAACACTGAAAGGAACTCAGCCATTTTGCCTCCTTGAGGCCCAACTTGAAGGAACTCAGCCATTTGCCTCCTTGAGGCACAACACTTGAAAGGAACTCAGCCATTTTGCCTCCTTGAGGCCCAACACTTGAAAGGAACTCAGCCATTTTGCCTCCTTGAGGCGCAACACTTGAAAGGAACTCAGCCATTTTGCCTCCTTGAGGCACAACACTTGAAAGGAACTCAGCCATTTTGCCTCCTGGAGCCCAACACTGAAAGGAACTCAGCCATTTTGCCTCCTTGAGGCCCACACTTGAAAGGAACTCAGCCATTTTGCCTCCTTGAGGCCAACACTTGAAAGGAACTCAGCCATTTGCCTCCTTGAGGCCCAACACTTGAAAGGAACTCAGCCATTTTGCCTCCTTGAGGCACAACACTTGAAAGGAACTCAGCCATTTTGCCTCCTTGAGGCGCAACACTTGAAAGGAACTCAGCCATTTTGCCTCCTTGAGGCCCAACACTTGAAAGGAACTCAGCCATTTGCCTCCTTGAGGCCCAACACTTGAAAGGAACTCAGCCATTTTGCCTCTTGAGGCCCAACACTTGAAAGAACTCAGCCATTTTGCTCCTTGAGCACAACACTGAAAGGAACTCAGCCATTTGCCTCCTTGAGGCGCAACACTTGAAAGGAACTCAGCCATTTTGCCTCCTTGAGCGCAACACTGAAAGGAACTCAGCCATTTTGTGCTCCTTGAGCCCAACACTTGAAAGGAACTCAGCCATTTTGCCTCCTGAGGCGCAACACTTGAAAGGAACTCAGCCATTTTGCCTCCTTGAGGCCAACACTTGAAAGGAACTCAGCCATTTTGCCTCCTGAGGCCCAACACTTGAAAGGAACTCAGCCATTTGCCTCCTTGAGGCCCAACACTTGAAAGGAACTCAGCCATTTTGCCTCCTTGAGGCACAACACTTGAAAGGAACTCAGCCATTTTGCCTCCTTGAGGCGCAACACTTGAAAGGAACTCAGCCATTTTGCCTCCTTGAGGCGCAACACTTGAAAGGAACTCAGCCATTTTGCCTCCTTGAGGCCAACACTTGAAAGGAACTCAGCCATTTTGCCTCCTGAGGCGCAACCACTTGAAAGGAACTCAGCCATTTTGCCTCCTTGAGGCGCAACACTTGAAAGGAACTCAGCCATTTGCCTCCTTGAGGCACAACACTTGAAAGGAACTCAGCCATTTTGCCTCCTTGAGGCGCAACACTTGAAAGGAACTCAGCCATTTTGCCTCCTTGAGGCGCAACACTTGAAAGGAACTCAGCCATTTTGCCTCCTTGAGGCCCAACACTTGAAAGGAACTCAGCCATTTGCCTCCTTGAGGCGCAACACTTGAAAGGAACTCAGCCATTTTGCCTCCTTGAGGCCCAACACTTGAAAGGAACTCAGCCATTTTGCCTCCTTGAGGCGCAACACTTGAAAGGAACTCAGCCATTTTGCCTCCTTGAGGCCCAACACTTGAAAGGAACTCAGCCATTTTGCCTCCTTGAGGCCCAACACTTGAAAGGAACTGAGCCACCTTGCCTCCTTGAGGCCCAACACTTGAAGGAACTCAGCCATTTTGCCTCTTGAGGCGCAACACTTGAAAGGAACTCAGCCATTTTGCCTCCTTGAGGCCCAACACTTGAAAGGAACTCAGCCATTTGCCTCCTTGAGGCCCAACACTTGAAAGGAACTCAGCCATTTTGCCTCCTTGAGGCCCAACACTTGAAAGGAACTCAGCCATTTTGCCTCCTTGAGGCCCAACACTTGAAAGGAACTCAGCCATTTTGCCTCCTTGAGGCCAACACTTGAAAGGAACTCAGCCATTTTGCCTCCTTGAGGCACAACACTTGAAAGGAACTCAGCCATTTTGCCTCCTTGAGGCGCAACACTTGAAAGGAACTCAGCCATTTTGCCTCCTTGAGGCCCAACACTTGAAAGGAACTCAGCCATTTTGCCTCCTTGAGGCCCAACACTGAAAGGAACTCAGCCATTTTGCCTCCTTGAGGCCCAACACTTGAAAGGAACTCAGCCATTTTGCCTCCTTGAGGCACAACACTTGAAAGGAACTCAGCCATTTTGCCTCCTTGAGGCGCAACACTTGAAAGGAACTCAGCCATTTTGCCTCCTTGAGGCGCAACACTTGAAAGGAACTCAGCCATTTTGCCTCCTGAGGCCCAACACTTGAAAGGAACTCAGCCATTTTGCCTCCTTGAGGCGCAACACTTGAAAGGAACTCAGCCATTTTGCCTCCTTGAGGCCCAACACTTGAAAGGAACTCAGCCATTTTGCCTCCTTGAGCCCAACACTTGAAAGGAACTCAGCCATTTTGCCTCCTTGAGGCCCAACTTGAAAGGAACTCAGCCATTTTGCCTCCTTGAGGCACAACACTTGAAGGAACTCAGCCATTTTGCCTCCTTGAGGCGCAACACTTGAAAGGAACTCAGCCATTTTGCCTCCTTGAGGCGCAACACTTGAAAGGAACTCAGCCATTTTGCCTCCTTGAGGCCCAACACTTGAAAGGAACTCAGCCATTTTGCCTCCTTGAGGCGCAACACTTGAAAGGAACTCAGCCATTTTGCCTCCTTGAGGCACAACACTTGAAAGGAACTCAGCCATTTTGCCTCCTTGAGGCACAACACTTGAAAGGAACTCAGCCATTTTGCCTCCTTGAGGCGCAACACTTGAAAGGAACTCAGCCATTTTGCCTCCTTGAGGCGCAACACTTGAAAGGAACTCAGCCATTTTGCCTCCTTGAGGCCCAACACTTGAAAGGAACTCAGCCATTTGCCTCTTGAGGCGCCAACATGAAAGGAACTCAGCCATTTTGCCTCCTTGAGGCCCAACACTTGAAAGGAACTCAGCCATTTTGCCTCCTTGAGGCGCAACACTTGAAAGGAAAACTCAGCCATTTTGCCTCCTTGAGGCCCAACACTTGAAAGGAACTCAGCCACCTTGCCTCCTTGAGGCCCAACACTTGAAGGAATCAGCCATTTTGCCTCCTTGAGGCGCAACACTTGAAAGGAACTCAGCCATTTTGCCTCCTTGAGGCGCAACACTTGAAAGGAACTCAGCCATTTTGCCTCCTTGAGGCCCAACACTTGAAAGGAACTCAGCCATTTTGCCTCCTTGAGGCGCAACACTTGAAAGGAACTCAGCCATTTTGCCTCCTTGAGGCCCAACACTTGAAAGGAACTCAGCCATTTTGCCTCCTTGAGGCGCAACACTTGAAAGGAACTCAGCCATTTTGCCTCCTTGAGGCCCAACACTTGAAGGTACTCAGCCATTTTGCCTCCTTGAGGCCCAACACTTGAAAGG
>NC_043017.1:21165104-21180104 GCF_006345805.1 Octopus sinensis | reverse complement strand
GTGCATACAAAAGCCAATGAGTTGATGTATCCACCCACACACCCTACTAATGCTATCATGCTATATATTGAGCAAATATACACACCTGAGCAAATTAGGGCTCAGACTGTGGATGAATACTGCCATGACCACCACCCCACCACCCTGGCACTACTGCTCTAACCCTCCATCAAAATTACATACAGCAGCCATATTGAGATTTACTATCCCCACCCTGCTGTGCCCCCCCCCCCACCTCATCTCTTTGACTCCTTTCTGTAAACAGACAGTTACAGGTTTAATGAAACATTTTCCTGTCTCCACACAACAAATATAGTCATACTATGTATACATATATTCATATATATATAATATATATATATATATATATATATATATGTGTGTGTGTGTGTATGTATGTATGTATGTATATATATGTATATATATATGTATCTATATATATATATATATACACACACATATATATATATGTCTGTCATTGTATGTCTTTGTGCATGTGTTCCAAGATAAACTGTTGCACACATGTATATACACACACACATACACACACACATGTATATATCATCATCATCATTATCATTTAACATCCACCTTCCATGCTGGCATGGGTTAGACTATACATATGTATATATACATACATACATACTTATATATAAATATATATATATATATATATATATATAGGGAGGGTAAAATTCCTGACATCCATGGACGAGTTCTCTCTTGTGGTCCTTACCCCTCATCATCACTGCCATGTCCTGTGTCCGTCCATAACGCATCAACATATGTGTCATCCTCGGTCTCTCTCTTCTATAGTGTCCATGGGGCATTGAGTGCCTGTATCAATTCTGAACGATGGCGAGCATGTCTAGCTAACCTCAGTCTCCTCAGTGTTATTTTTGAGCTAACTTTATCATCCTCGCTTTCGTATACATTTGCTGTTTTCTTCCAAGGAAACTAATGCTCTTAGCTTAGTTTTTCCTTGGGGTTGGCCAGATTGGTATCGCCTGTCGGGATGTTTTGCATTCTTGTCCCATTTTGTATTTTATATATATATATACATATATATATTGGTTAAAGTAGAAGAGTTTGAGTCATCCTGGTGAAAACTCGTGTATCTCTAATATATATATATATATATATATATATATATATATAAGCCCAAGATTCTGAGTTCGATTCCAAGCAGTGATCTGAATAATAATAATGATAATAACATTAAAAAATACCTTAGGAATGAAAACCCAGGTTTGAAATTTTCCCAAAACACCTGATGAAGGCTGGAGAGTATATCAGCTGAAACGTTGTGTTAACAACAAACAAAAGGAGGACAAATATCTGTCAAATGTAAATAATGCACATAATTCCTCGTGTCTTAAATATAGAACTGTATATTTATTTTATTATAAATGCAAACCAACACCATGCAGGAATTTACTGAAATTTAAATAATAAACTGCAACAGGCGCAGGAGTGGCTGTGTGGTAAGTAGCTTGTTTACTAACCACATGGTTCCGAGTTCAGTCCCACTGCGTGGCACCTTGGGCAAATGTCTTCTACTATAGCCTCAGGCCAACCAAAGCTTTGTGAGTGGATTTGGTAGATGGAGACTGAAAGAAGCCCGTCGTATATATGTATATATATATATGTACGCGTGTGTGTGTTTGTGTGTCTATGTTTGTCCCCTTAGCATTGCTTGACAACCGATGCTGGTGTGTTTGCGTCCCCGTTACTTAGTGGTTCGGCAAAGGAGACCAATAGAATAAGTACTGGGCTTACAAAAGAATAAGTCCCGGGGTCGAGTTGCTCGATTAAAGGCGGTGCTCCAGCATCGCCGCAATCAAATGACTGAAACAAGTAAAAGAGTAAAAGAGTAGAGGTGAACCGCAATATGGCGAGGGATTACTGTATAGTTATAGAAGAGGCTTCTTTCAGTTTCCATCTACCAAATCCACTCACAATACTTCAGTGGGCCTAGGGCTATAACAGGAGAAACTTGGCCAAAGTACGACACATTGGGATTGAACCCAGAACCATGTGGTTGGGAAGCAGACTTCTTACCACACAGCCACACCCAAACACACACTCATGCACACATACACACACATACCTGGAGTGCTGGCCATTTCAACTAGAATTTCCCCCTCCTCCCCCTCCTCCTCTTCGTATGGCTCCCTACCCCTGCCCTCACACATTGGTATCATTTCCTTGTATCTGCCTCAGTACTCCATGCCTGAGTGAGTGCATATTGCTCGTCGAGGTTTACTCACTCCGGAGTGTTAATATCTAAATCTGTCGCTTATATGCATGTTGCCGGAGGAGGAGGTCGGTCGAAGAGGGAAAAATAGAGATGTGTGTCATGTCTGTGTGTACCTTGGGGTGTGTGTGGGGGGATGTGGTTTCGGTGGGGGGGGGGAGAAGAATCAGTGACTAGACAGTGGTGGTGGCAGTGGTGATAGTGGTGGTGGTGGTGGTGGTGGAGGTGGCAGATGTGCTGCTGGCAGCAAGCATGATGGTGTGGGTGAAGTAGTAGTTGTGGTGGTGGTGGTGGTGGTGGTGGTGGCGGTGGTGGTGGTGCAGTTGCAGATATTGGAATGGTAGGAGCAATGTTGGTGTCCGTGGAAGCAATAATTGTTGTGGTGATAATTGTGGTGGCGATGGTGTCGGTGGTGCCAGTGTTGGAGGTAGAATTGGTGATGGTGGTGGTGGTGGTGGTGGTGGTGGTAATAGTAGTAGTGACAGTGGTGGTGGTGGTGGTGATGATCATTGTAGTAATGATGATGATGATGACGATGATGATAAACGTGATGATTCTGGTGATGCTGCTGCTGATGATGATGATGGTAGTGGTGGTGGTGGTGGTGGTGGTGGTGGTGGTGTCAGTGGTGCATTTGATGATATTGGTGTCATTGTGGTTGTAGTGATGTTCCGGGAAGCAGTAGCTGTTGTTGGTGTTACTGGGTGGTAGTGAGGGTGAAATCTTAATTGGGGTGTTGTTGTTGTTGGTGGTGGTGGTGGCAGTTGAGGATATTGAAATGCTAGTGGTAGGGGTGGCATCAGTAGAAGTGTTAAGTGTTGTTCTTGTTCTTGGGGGTAGTGGTCACAGCAGTGGTGATGGTAATGGTGGAGGTGGAAGTAGTAGTAGTGATGGTGGTGTTACCGATGTTTGTACTGGTGGTGGTGTTACTGATGGTAGAGAGGGTGATGGTGTTGTTGTTGTTGTTGTTGTTGGTGGTGGTGGTGGTGGTGGTAGTAAGTAGAAATATGGAGGAAGGAAGGTGTGCTGTTTGGGATGGCAGGTGGGGGGCTGCACAGGCAAGGGAGATGGGGTCCACTGACTGGCTGGCTTGTTTATGAATGTCTGAGGGAGTCTGGTAGGGTTGAGAGTCTTGATATAGGCAGGTAGGGTAAGCAGGAGATCAAATAAGAAGAGCTGACGGCAAGAGGAAGAAGGTGAGGGAGGTCGGTCGTAAGAAACAAATTAAAGACTGATGGTTTGTGTATGGGGTAGACGGGTGGGGAGTGGTACGTCTATGATGTTGTTGTTGTTGTGGTGTGATGGAATGGGACAGGCAAGTCCCATGCAAATATGGTAAAGGTAAAGAGGGTGAAAAGGGAGAGGGATTAGAAAATATTGCAAATATTGTAAAATATATATCTTCTGGGTCACAACAGTGTCTTCAGTTCCATTGCCACCACCACTACCACCATCATCTCTATCATCTCCACCGCCATCGTCATCAACCACCCCCAAAACTGCCTCCACCATGTCTTTAATATGTATGCATGCATGCACATATATATATATATATATATATATATATTATATATATATATATATAATATATATATATATATATATATATATATATATGTATGCATATATGTATATATAAAGAGAAAGAGACTGACAGACACCCAGATAAATAGATAGGTAGGTAGATAGATAGATAGATAGATATAGGCATAAAGATATATAGATAGATAGATAGATACAGAAACATTAGCGTGCTGGGCGAAATGCTTAGTGGTATTTCATCTGCTGTTATGTTCTGAGTTCAAATTCCGCCGAGGTCGACTTTGCCTTTCATCCTTTCGAGGTTGATAAATAAAGTACAAGTTACGCACTGGGGTCGATGTAATCGACTTAATCCCTTAGTTTGTCCCCTCTATATTTAGCCCCTTGTATGCAAAAAAGAAATAAAGAAATTAGATAGATAGGTAGATAGATAGATAGATAGATAGATAGATAGGTAGGTAGGTAGGTAGGTAGGTAGGTTTGGGTTTTGGATGGGTGGGTCTTGGGTGGGTGGATGGATGGATGGACGGACGGATAGATAGGTAGGTAGGTAGATAGATAGATAGATAGGTAGATAGATAGATAGATAGATAGATAGATAGATAGATAGATAGATTTACATGTAGGTAGCTACTAGACACAGTAGCAGAGCTGAAAAGAGTAGCATGAGCTGTAATTGCCCGAAAATACCAGTCAAGAATCTCCTGTCAGTATACAATTATGTGCTTTAACTACAGCATTAGAGCATTTTTAGCTTTTATTTCTAGCATTTTAGGTCTTCTGACACCCTTATTCACATTTAGCGACAGTTGTAATATATATGTATATATATATAAGTATGTATGTGTGTGTGTGTATGTATGTATGTATGAGTCTGTGTGTGTCTTGTTTTTGTGTTTGTCTTTCCCCTGCTGCCTGACAACCGGTGTTGGTTTGTTTACTGTTGCAAACACTAACAGCACCCAACAGTACTCTCCCATAATTATCAGCCTGACCATCACACATCACTAATGACAGCAACAACAAATACAAGAGCAGCAACAGCGACAACAGAAACAACAACAACACCGCTGTCCTCTCCCAAGCCCCTTTCCCTCCACTTATCCAAACACCAAAACCACCAATGACTCCCATAATCACCACTTGCTCTCTCTCTCTCTCTCTCTCTCTCTCTCTCTATCTATCTATCTATCTATCTATCTATCTATCTCCCACATTCTCTCCTTTTCTATCTTCTTTCTTCTCTCTTTCTCACCATCTTGTTCTCCTCTTTGTCTCTCTCACTTCATTTCTCTCTCTCTTTCTCACTCGTGCTCTCTCTCTCTCTTTCTCACTCGCTCCCTCTCTTTCTCTCTCCCTCTCTCTCTCGTAGTCTTTCTCTCTCTCTTTTCTCACTCTCTCTCTTTCTCACCCTCTCTCACTCTCACTTTCTCACGCATACACACACACACACATACACACACACAGTTACTGAAACCACTTCTGACCAGCCAGCCAGCCAGCCAACCAGCCAGCCAGCCAGCCAGCCAGCCAGCCAGCCAGCCAGCCAACCAGCCATTGACCCTGTAACTCATGGAAGCATTAATCCAATTTATACATTTCACTTCAAACTTAGATTGAATTGTGTTTGATAAACTGTCTGTCTGTGTGTCAATGTGTCCAGCCAGTTAGTTGACATGTCTCTTACTGAATGAGTGCAGCTTTTGAACCTGGCTTTCATCTATTCACGGTGAAGGGTGGGGTGGGGGATTGTTGTTGTTTGGGTGATGAGCATTCAAGGTTTGGCAGAAGTGTTAGAGTGTCAGACAAAATACTTTGCGCTCTTTATTGCAGCTCTTTTGCCAGTCTGAGTTCAAATCTTGCCAAAGCCATCTTCACCTTATCGTCATCATCATCATCATCATCACCATCATTAATATCATCATAATTTTCTTGATTGTAATTTATCGTCATGACAAATATCTACATTTTTGATTTACTATCATAACCATAGTTATAAATATGCTCATAATTTTGTTTGTTGTTTATTATCATAAACCTACATCACAGTTATCCTCATTTATGATCTGTCATAAACTTCATCACAAATATCATCATAACCAACTGTTCTCATGTATGATCTGTCACAAACATCATCATAGATATTGTAACTTCATTTGCTATTCATTATTGTAACCAACAACACAGCTGTCGTCATTTATGATGTGTCAGAAACATCATCATAAATATTGACATAACTTCATTTGTTTTTTATCAAAACCAACATCATAACTGTCCTGGTTTATGATCTGCCATCAATATTATCATAGATATCATAACTTTGATTGTTATTTTTTTATCATAACTAACATCACTGTTAGTTATGATATTATTGTAACCGATATCATAACCATCCATAATTATGTTTTATCTTCACCATAAACATCATCCATTATGTAATGCTATCCATCCTTATATCTGGATCTTTCTCAGCTCTCTCTCTCTCTCTCACCTCTCTTTCTCTCTCACTCTCTTTCTCACACATGTACTCACTCACACATGCACAAATACACACACACACACACACACACACACACACACACACACCATCTATTTTCTTTTGCGATGTTTTCTATCCCTTCCTTTCCTGAACGATTTCATAATCTTCAACAGTTTGTCATTACTCAATCTCCAAGACAAAAAACCGATTCCATTCTTTAACATCCTCCCATGTGTATTCCTCTCCAAAAGTTATTCTCCTCAAAGACATAAACACAAATAAACTTCGAGAAAATTCTTCCTTCATTTATTTCTTGCATGTGTGTCCCATCTGAATGCCATTCCCACCATTTATCAAAATCGGTAGCTTGAGACAAAGGTTGAAAATGAGAATTCTACATAGATTAATTCTCTCAGCTTCCAAAACTCTACCGATTCCTTGTCAACAGAAAGCATTCTAAATCATTATATTGTTTCAATGGATCTTGGGATTTCTTCAAAATAATGAAATTTCTCTTTAATTTTTAATTTAATTTTATTTATATATATTTTTTGGTACTGTTTCTATAAATCCATTGTTTTTTGTTGTTGTTATAATTATTTAGTTATTTTTGATTATAAATTTTTGGGAATTTTAAAAGAATTTTGTCAAATTTATTCAAAGGCAAGAATAATGTATCATTATATTCTCCATTGAAACTACACCAATACAAGATAAATGCTCTGGCATGGTTTGCAGACAGAGAAACAGCCACAGATACCACATTTAAATTCCATTCATCATATGGTGGTACTCCAGCATGGTCACAGCCTTAAGGCTGAAACTTGTAAAAGAATAAAAGGACACCATTACATACACCCTATAGAGAGCTGAGAGAGAGAGAGAGAGAGAGAGGAGAGAGAGAGAGAGAGAGAGAGAGTAAAAAATATAAATGAAACCTTAATTTATGAATTTAATTTGTTCCTGAAGACTGTTCGTCACCCGAAATATTTGTAAACCAAAACTTGTTCCCATTAGAAATCCAGAAGATACAATGAATTTGAGCAAGGACATGCACTGAGTGAAGGACAGGCAGCAACTGGTTCTCTCTTGCTGATATTCTCAGCTTGCTGCCAACCATTTTCTCCACTTTGGGTGTTCATTACTCGAGACATCATTTGTTACCTGAGACATTTTGTGTTCAAAAAATTGTTCGTTAACTGATCTGTTTGTGATGTGAGCTGTTTGTAAACCGAAGTTCTACTCTGTGTGTGTAGCTGTATGTGAGTTAAGCAGTGTGTGTGTGTTAAGCAGTCAGCTTCCTAACCATTTGTTTTTAGGATCAATTCAACTGTGACGCCTTGGGCAAGTATCTTTTCTACTATAGTATCAAGTAGATCAAAGTTTTGTAAGAAATTTGACAGACGGAAACTGAAACAAGCCTATTGCACCTGTGTGTGTGTGTGTGTATTTGTCTCTTTGTCTTGGTGTCACACAGTGAGGTTGAGGACACTGCACTTTGTTTCCAGTCATTCTGGGAAAACAAATCCAGTCATGCAAAAATACTACCCTGCTTCGAAACAGCTGAGTGTTGGCAAATGAAAGGGTATCTGGACAGAAAATCCTCCTCAGCAAATTCCATCTCACTCATGTGCACCTTCCCACACATGCACACACACACACATTATCATCATTATATATATGTATAATGTATATATATGTGTGTATACTCTTTTGCTTGTTTCAGTCATTTGGCTGCAGCCATGCTGGAGCATTGCCTTTTAGTTGAATAAATCAACTCCAGGACTTATTCTTTGTAAGCCTAGTACTTATTCTATCGGTCTCTTTAGCAAAACTTCTAGGTTACAGGGATGTAAACACACCAACATTGGTTATCAAGTGATGGTGGGGGAACAAACACAAACACCCAAATACATACATGCATACATACATATATATATATATATATATATATATATATACACACATATATATATCATCATCATCATCATCGTTTACCATCCGCTTTCCATGCTAGCATGGGTTGGATGATTTGACTGAGGTGTGGCGAGCCAGATGGCTGCACCAATATATATATATATATATATATATATATATATACATGATGGGCTTTTTGAGAGGTAATGTTATATACAAGCAGGAAGAATCCTTTCCGCTCCAAATACAATATAATCTTATCAAGTGCTGACATGCAAGGGTTACAAAGGAAGTGACAAGAGATGCCATCAATTAATGAGACTATTTCTCCACCTGTTGCCTCATTAAAGCACCATATCTTGGTAACCTGTTAGGTTCCAACATCTTGACAGCCTTTCTCATTTGATCTTCATTTCAAGTGTCTCCATATTCTTCAGCAGATTTAATTTATGTATTTATCTATTTATAATCATCATCATCATCATCATAATTATTGGTATAATCTTTATCATTATTATTAACTTTATTATTATTAAGAACATTATTATTATCATTATTAGTATTAGTAGTAGTATCATCATCATCATCATTTATTATTATTATTATCTTTATTATTATCTTTACTATTATCATTATTATTATCATTACAATTATTAATTTTATCTTTATTATTATTGTCATCATCATCATCATTATTATTATTATTATTTTTATTATTATTATTATTTTTATTATTATTATCATTATTATTATAAATTTGTGATAAAATTTAATTGCACACTTAAAATTATCTTAAGAAGAATTAACAAAAAAAAATTCCATAAACCATAAACAAAACACACAAAAAACAAAATAGAATTAAAGAAAATAATTCATCAAACATTTTTAATGAGTTTTTCTAATTCTGTTAACAATAATTTTAAAAAATTTGATTTCGATATTTATTTTTAGGGGTATTTTTTTTTTCCAGCTTTCTTTTTAATACTTTTTTGTTACATTAAGCATAACACTTGTGAAAATTCTAAAAAATACTTCTGTTAGATGAATTTTTTCCAATTATCTTATTATGCTTCAGAACAAATATTAATTAGAAATAAACTTTCTTAATGAATTCCAAACATATCTTGTCGTGTTAAGGTGATTACAAAAATATTAAAAGCTCGACTTCTAAATGAAATCAGAATTAAGTTTTTATTGTTTATTTTTAAAACACTGGGAATTTGTTTTAAACCTTTCTGTTTATGAAACACATAAAAAAAAAACAAAAAAACTGATGAAAATTCGTAAAATTTATACATTTTATCTTTTATTTTTTACTTGTTTTCGTCAATGGGCCCCATGTTGGGGCACTGTCTGCAAGGGTTTTAGTCAAAGAAATCAATCCCACTGTTTATTTTTTGTTTTTTAAGTCAGGTATTTATTTTGTTAGTGTCTTTTACTAAACCACTTTACTCTTTTACTTGTTTCAGTCATTTGACTTCGGCCATGCTGGAGCACCACCTTTAGTCGATCAAATTGACCCCAGGACTTATTCTTTTACTTGTTTCAGTCATTTGACTGCGGCCATGCTGGAGCACTGCCTTTAGTCGAGCAAATCGATCCCAGGACTTATTCTTTGTAAGCCTAGTACTTATTCTATCAGTCTCTTTTGCCGGACCACTAAGTTACGGGGACGCAAACACACCACCATCGGTTGTCAAGCGATGTTGGGGAGACAAACACAGACACACAAACATATACACACACATACAATATACGATGGACTTCTTTCAGTTTCCGTCTACCAAATCCACTCGCAAGGCTTTGGTCGGCCCGAGGCTATAGAGGCTATAGTAGAAGACACTTGCCCAAGGTGCCACACTGTGGGAATGAACTCAGAACCATGTGGTTGGTAAGCAAGCTACTTACCACACAGCCACTCCTGTGCCTTCGTTACGGGATAGATCACTATAATCATTATTATCAGGTTGAGCACAACATTTCATCGGTCTTTAAGTTGAGAGTTCATATCTTGCCAAGGTCAACTTCGGTTTTTGTTCAGGGTCAACAAAATAATTACCTGCTGAACACTGGCATTCATGTTATTGATGTAAATCACCCCTACCAAATCTTGCTGGCCTTGTGCCAAAATTTGAAACCATTATTATCAGGTTGGTGGAGGTGCAATGGCTTAGTAGTTAAGGTGTTGGACTCATGCTCAAGGATACTGAGCAATGCATTGTCTCCTTGAGCAAAACATTTCTTTTTTTAATACAGTTCTATATTAAGAACACGGGCTACTAACCCCAAGATTCCGAGTTCAATTCCAAGCAGTGACCTGAATAATACTAATAATGATAACAATGATAATGATAATAATAATAATAATAATAATAATAATAATAATAATGATGTTAATAATAATGATAACATTGAAAAATACCTTAGGAATGAGAACCCAGGTTTGAAATTTCCCCCAAGACACCTGATGAAGCCTGGAGGATATATCAGCCGAAACGTTGTGTTAACAACAAATAAGATGAGGACAAATCAAATGTAAATAATGTATTTCATTTCATGTTGCTCCTGTCCACTCAGCTGGCCAAAGTGAGTAAATGCTGTGAAGGATTGTTGTCCTGTCCAGGTGGGGAATATATATGCCATGGGAACTGAGAAACTGGCCCTTATGAGTCTACTACGAGTCAAGAAGGAACTTCACTTTATTATCAGGTTGAACAACAAACCAAATAACATTGGATGTGAAGCAGTGGGTGGGGTGTTGGTAAACACAGACACAAAAATACACTCACACATCATCATCATCCTCATTTAACGTCCATTCTCCATGCTGGCATGGGTTGGATGGTTTTCACAGGAACTGGCCAGCTAGAGAGTCTGCTGTGGCATGGTTTCTATAGCTGGATGCCCTTCTTAATGCCAGCCACTTTACAGAGTGTAATGGGTACTTTTAAGCAGCATCTGCACGAACCCTTCTATGTAACACCAGCATGGGTGCCTTTTATGTAGCACTGGCACCAACAAGCCCACAAGATTAGGGGCACTCAGCTGAAGAGGGATGCAGAGGACATGCCTACATGCAAGGAGAACCGCGATTTCACTTAGCTTGATGTGTCATTTCAAGCACAGCAAACTATGTGAAATCTCGGACCCCTATCAGAGACATATATGTATAGCATCACCATTCCTTATTCCTTCAATGACCCCTTTTCCATGCTTCCATGGTTGAGATGGTGTTTATTTGTGGCAGATTTTCTATAACCAGATGTTCTTTTTCCTGTCGCTAATGCTCACTTGTTTACAATCCAATCTTGCCATTTTTGAATAATATTTTTCCTTTTTTTTTTTCCATTTATTTTTCTGCTGCTAATGATAATGTTAAGCGTGCTCAGGGGTGGGAGGGTGTGTCGTATAAAGACAAAGTAACGAGTGACTAAGAAAGGAGAATCACAAAAAGCAAATTTTTGTGAAATTTTGAAATTCTTTGTTTTGTATGAGGGGAAAAAGATGAAAAGAAAAAACAAATGGAGAATGAGACGTAAACGGGTAAAAATAGAAATTTGCACCAAACATCTCTAATTTTAGCCTTAGCTTTTTTTTTTACCATTTTTGTATTCTTTTATGCTGCTGTTTTTTTTTAATCTCGTTTTACACTTGTCATTTCATTATACACACACACACACACAGAGTCATATGTGCATGTGTATATATGTGTGTGTATAGAAAGAAGAAGAAAGGGTTGAAAATACACTAATTTAATAGGTATATGTATATAAGTAGGTGTGAAACTGTGCATTAGCAATTGGTTGATAACCGGTGAAGAATTAGGGACCTTCTGTGTTTGTCTCTTGTCTTGTTTTACACTCAGTATACGTTATGTTGTATGCTCATTTACCATACATTTTATCATTTATTAAGTAATGGGATGCAACACGCACCAAATTTGTATTAATATATATACATATATATACATGGCGTTAGGAAGGACATCCAGCTGTAGAAACACTGCCAGATAAGACTGGAGCCTGGTGCAGCCTTCTGGCTTCCCAGATCCCCGGTCGAACCGTCCAACCCATGCTAGCATGGAGAACGGACGTTAAACGACGATGATATATATATATAAAATCTATATAATAGACAACTCTTCTGCTCTTCCGAGATATACAATATATATATATATATGTGCATGTGTATATGTGTGTGTGTATGTACATATCTCTCTCTTTCTATCTGTATATATACGTGTGTTGTGTGTGTGTAATTTACATCGTTTTTATAAGAAAAAAATAGATGTTTTCGTCAGTTTCAGCTTAGATGTCTTGTTCAAAGGTTGTGATGAAGGTAACTAAGCTGCAAATTCTAAGTCACTGTCAGCCTTTTCTTTGTAAAAACAAAATGAATATCTTACTCTTCTGTAAAATATTGAATGATGCTTTCATTTAATGTTTAACTATATTTATGAGTATATATATATATTATGAATATATATATCATCATCATCATCATCATCGTCATTTAACGTCCGTTCTCCATGCTAGCATATATATATATATACGTGTGTGTGTGTGTTTATATATATATGCGAACAAAATAAAAGTGGAGAATTTAATCAGCTTATGCACGTTTTGGATACACTGGTGTTACATTATTCTGCAACTATTTATTATTCATATCAGTCAATCAATCACTATTTGATCAACTAGGATTCTACAAAGATTGAAGAACTAGCAACAACATGTCCTTCTCAAAACTTCACCAGACAGCTTATAAAAACTTGTGCATGTCTTTCCTTGACTACATACCTGCATTTGCACAAATATGCAGTTCTCAAGTAAACTCAACGAAGCGTTACATTTCTATTCATACAAGCAAACTGTCATGTACATTTGTAAAGAAATGGCTTTTGTTTGCTTTCTTTACAATACAACTCCACATTCCAAATGCACATACACTTTTATGCACATACACGTACACACGTCCCACCTCATCCACATGCACGCACAAATCATCCTTATTGATCCCATGTCTACTTTTTCCATACAGGCATGGGTTGGATGAGAATTGCTGAAGTAGTTTTGCAGACACCCATAAAATTATTAACCATCTTACAAACAATAACTCTGAGCAACTTTTCAAACTCCACCCGTCTAACACCCGTGGACATATTTACCAAGTAAGAAAACAGCACAGCTCCCATGACTTTAGGAAACCTGAGCACTGTATACAATAATTTCATTATTATTATTATTATTATTTTATATCCAGATGCCCTTTCTGCTGCCAACCCTTCTATGTTTCTTATTAATTTGTCTTTTGCCCTCATCTGTAGCACAATGAACCAATCATATGGCTGAATATATCTTATGTGACATACACAAACAATAACACCACTGTCAGTGCAGTGTCGTTATTTTTACACTATGGTGGCAAGCTGGCACAATTGTTAGCATGCCGGGCAAAATACTTTGTAGCATTTCAGCCATCTTAATGTGCTGAGTTCACCTTTGCCTTTCATCCATTCAGAGTCAAGAAATTAAGTACCAGTCAAGTACTGGGGGTTCAATCTGATAAAAGGCACACACACACACACACACACACACACACACGATGGGCTTCTTTCGGTTTCCGTCCACCAAATTTACTCACAAGGCTTTGGTTGGCACAAGGTTATAGTAGAAGACACTTGCCCAAGGGTCCAGGCAGTGGAACTGAACCCCGAACCATGTGCTTGGGAAGCAAGCTTCTTACCATACAGCCACACCTGCGCTTATATATATACATATATGTATGTATGTGTGTGTGTGTGTGTGTTTATTTGTGCATATAAATGCTTGCATATATCTTTATATGTGTAATTGTGTGTATGAGTACATGTATATATCTGTGTATGAACATTTGTGTGTATACGTTCATGCTTATATCTGTGTGTGTGTGTATGTGTGTGGATATATAGTTGTTTGTATACATTCTTTTATTTTTTTTACTTGTTTCAGTCATTTCACTGTAGCCATGCTGGAGCACCATCTTGGCATTTGTGTGTTCACTACTTTTTTCATTTCTTCAAAGGAGGTGCTGGTTCTGTTCTCACTCCTGCAACACATCTTCTTGCATTATATATGCACCCTACCTACACCATACAGAAATACAAACCATCACCATCCTTCGCCCCCCCCCCACTATGGAACCAGACCCACCACCACCACCACCACACCACCATCACACCTAACCATATATTTTTTCTCAGTTTTTGTTCCAAATTCTTGGAATCTTTTGATAAATGCAAGGACAGTGAGAAGAAGTCACCAGGAGTTAATTTAATATTTCGGTTTCTTCAAAAAATAAATTCAATTTGACAATTTCTATGGAATTATTTTGCAATATTTTGACTTTTAGACAAACAGACAGACTGCGTGGGGGTGGGAACGAAGCTGGGGGTGGGGGGAGTGACATGATGTAATGGGACATGATGTTCACCGCTGTTGTTTGTATACATATATATATATGTATATATATATGTGTGTATATGTATGCATGGGTGTATGTATATGTGAATGCATGTATGTATGTGTGTATCTATGTATATATGCTTATATGCACGAATGCAACTATGAATGTGAGTATATATATGTGTGTATATGTGTGTGTGTGTATGTATACATGTGTCCATGTGTGTATGTACATGAATGTATGTATGTTAATACATATCTGTATGCATGTATGTATATATGAACATGTAAGTATGCATGTATGTCTGTATATGTAAATGCAAGTATGTACGTGTGTGTGTATGTATTTAAGCTTATATGCA
>NC_043017.1:21120104-21160104 GCF_006345805.1 Octopus sinensis | reverse complement strand
GTGTGCATGTGCGTGTGTGTGTGCATGTGTGTGTGTGTGTGTGTGCATGTGTGTGTGTGTGTGCATGTGTGTGTGTGTGTGTGCATGTGCGTGTGTGTGTGTGTGTGTGCGTGTGTGTGTGTGTGTGTGCATGTGCGTGTGTGTGTGCATGTGCGTGTGTGTGTGTGTGTGTGCATGTGCGTGTATTTGTGTATGCATATTCATGTATGTGTGTGTGTATCTGTGAGTGTGTGTTTGAGGAAATCAATACATTGTGCATGTTTGTATGGGTGTGTGTGTTTGTGTGTGTGTGTGTGTTCTTGTTTACAATTACAGACACATACATACACATACACACATAACTACATAAAAATACACACATGTGTGCATATGCTTGTGTGTGTGATGTATGTCTGTGTATATACACACAATGTATATGTATAAATCTATCAACATATATACATGTGTGTGTGTGTGCATATATGCGTATATGCATGAGTGTATGTGTGGAGTATGTGTGCATGCGCTGACGTAGCTGCATGGTAAGATGTTTGCTTCCCAACCACATGGTTCTGGGTTCAGTCTCACTGCGTGGCACCTTGGACAAGTGTCTTCTACTATAGTCTCAGGCCAACTAAAGCCTTGTGAGTGGATTTGGCAGATGGAAACTGAAAGAAACTCATCATATACATACATATATATATATATATGAGGGGCATGGGTCTTTGTGTCTGTGTTTGTCTCCCAACACTACTTGACAACCTATGTTGGTGTGTTTATGTCCCTGTAACTTAGCTGTTTGACATAAACCAATAGAATAAATACCAGGCTTCAAAATAAGTCCTGGGGTCAATTAGTACAAATAAAATTCCTCAAGGCAATGCTCCAACATGGTCGCAGTCTGATGACAGAAACAACTAAAAGAATATACATGTGTGTGTGAATTTATGTACATTTGTATATGCACAGTGATGTGCATGTTATTGACCAGGCTATCATTTGTTACACATCGCTGGTCACAATGCGCTTTGCATCATTTTAGCTTTTGAAGGATGCCACCTCACTAGCTTGGTGAGTAGACCAGAATTTCCCCTGAGCAGTAGGGATTTTTTGTTGTTGCAGTGTGACACGTTTACAGCCTAGTAGACTGGAGCAGCATGAAATGAAGTGTTTCGGTCAAGAACACAATGCATTGCCTGGTCTGGGAATCGAACCTACAATCCAGTAATTGGGAGTGCAACACCCTAACAACTTAGCCATGCACTTTCACACGCATGCACATACATGCGTGTGTGTGCATGTTTGTGTGAGTGTCTTTGTGTTTGGTTGTTGTTCACATGGAAATATCCACGTCTGTCTCTGGCTTTGTTATCAGGAATCGACCAAAACTCTTGAAGGAATCACACTAGATTTATCTGTCTGCAAAGAAATTCTGTTATTCATATTATACAGATTTTTGTTTTTATCCATTTTATTTTTATTGTGTTAGCTCTTGTTTTTTAAAATTTTTGTTATCTTGTTGTTGCTGTTTATCTATTTTTTATATGTATTGGGATTTTATTTAGTTTGTTTTTATTCTTTAATAAATAGGCACAGGCGTGGCTGTGTGGTAAGAACTTTGCTTCCAAACCATAGAGTTCCAGGTTCAGTCCCACCACATGGCACCTTGGGCAAGTGTCTTCTACTATAGCCTCAGACCAACCAAAGCCTTGTGAGTGGATTAAGTAGATGGAAACTGTAAGAAGCCCATCATATGTGTGTGCAGAATCGTTAACACGCCAGGCGAAATGTGAAGTGATATTTCATCAACCACTATGTTCTGAGTTCAAATTTCACTGAGGTCAACTTTGCTTTTCATCCTTTCAGGGTTGTTAAACTAAGTGCCAGTGAAACATTGGGGGTCGATAATATAGACTTCCCCCTCCCCACAAATTTCAGGCCTTGTGCCTATAGTAGAAAGAATTATTATTATTATTACTATTATTATTATTATTATTATTATTGTCATCATCATCATTGTGTATAGAAATAATCTATCATATTTTTCCTTCTTATTATTACAATCATCTGTGACTGACAAGACCTGGCAAATAAAGTGTGTTCACAGCTGTAACCTACACCAGTGTCACATAGCCAGCCAATTGAAAAGTAGCCTTGGGTTGTAGGGTGACATGCCATGCTTGAGGAGACCTATTGAGTCAAGTACATCGAAATCAAATGCCAGCCCCCTTGCCTCAACTAGTTTCTGTGCCAGTGGCATGCAAAAAGCACCATCCGAATGTGGCTGATGCCAGCACTGCATTGACTGGCTCCCATGTCAGTGGCACATAAAAATCACCATACAATCCTGGTCGATGCCAGCCCCCTCTGGCCCCTGTGCCAGTGGCATGTAAAAAGCACCTACTACACTCTCAGAGTGGTTGGCGTTATGAAGGGCATCCAGCTGTAGAAACACTGCCAGATGACACTGGAGTCTGGTGCAGCCTCCTGGCTTTCCAGACTCCAGTCGAAAAGTCCAATCAATGCCAGCATGGAAAACGGACAATAAACAAGGACGAAAGTGGCGATGATGATGATGATTATCATCATCATCATCATCTGCATCACCACTTTCATCCTTCTTTTCTTTCATTAAATCTTGTCACATCTCTTCAGTATATGAACTGTATTCCAATAGAATAGAAGAAATTGTTTAATTCATTGCATTGAGAAGAAATCTACCCCCTGCAGGCAAGGCACTATATATTTCTCACACAAAATATGGGTTAAGAATCAGCATCAGAGAGTAGATAGAATTCGGTTTTGCCAAAAAATATCTTCATCGGTTCTTATTGTGGCCTTTTATTTTTATTTTTACTTAATTCCTCGTTAAGTTAATGTCGAGAATTAGGAAGGAGATTTTTCAATAATAATAATAATGATAATATTGAAATATACATTGAAAAAAGGTGTTATTTTCTATAAAAAAAACATTCTGTCCATGTGTGAGTGTGTATTTGTCTATCTGTGTATACATAAACATATATGTGTGTATGCATGTGTGTATACACACACACACACACATATATATATACACACACAGAGGGAGAGAGATTAATAGTTATGTATATATTGATAGATAAATAGATGAATGACTGTTTTAGACATTTTAACACACACACACACACACACACAACATATACATACATCATCATCATCATCATCATCATGCATACATACATACATATATATATGTGTGTGTGTGTGTGTGTGTATGTAATATATGCATATAGATAGATATATATAATATATGTATATATATGTATGTATTCAAAAATATATGTATTGAATTTATATTTTCCAATACAATGTTATTGATTTCCTAACTTGCCAGAATAGTTCCTTCTTTCTTTCTTTCTTTCCTTCTTCCTTTCTTCACTCTCTCTCTCACTCTCTCACCCTTTACTCCTTTAGATAGCTATTATCTTTAAGTTCCAAAGAATTCTATGGACACCTTGACAATATTGACAGTAAGTAGATTATAAAGAAGAAATTACAGCGACAAAGCCACAAAACATTCATCTTTGAAATGGATTTATGAGGGCACACACGTACATATGTGTGTGTGTGTGTATATATGTATATATATATATATATATATGTATATATATATGTATATATATACATATTTATATTTATGTATATATATATATATAATATATATATATATATTTATATTTATGTGTATATATATATATATATATCTATATATATATATATATTTGTACACATACATGTATGTATGTATGAATGTATGTATGTATATATATACACAGACACACACATGCGTTTGTGTATGTGTTATATGGTAAGTCATTATAAGTTTCTGAAGTTTCATTATTGAATTAATGGTCAGTCAACGAATGGGAAAGAAAGAATTGTAGAGAGAAGACAGACAGAAAGAGAGATAGGGACAGAGAGAAAGAGAGAAAGAAAGAAAGTGGAGGTTACATTTTACTTGGGTACATACTTACATACAAGACTACCCTAATAATGCTCAAACACATACATACACACATGAAAAGGACAAATGAGGAGAAAAAATTGAGGAAAAAAATGAGAAACTATTGTAGAATTAAGATATATTTACACACACACACACATATATATATAAATATAAACACACATACACACACATATATATATAAACACTCTCCAATTTAGCATTAACATATCCTAGTGCTTTAGGCATAAATCTTTACAATGGCGCTAAGTTCATCTTTTCATCCATTGCTTATAAAATTGTAGATAGAATTTAGATGAAGAAGGTTAAATTGATCATTAAATCAATTGAAAATGTTATAGTCTGTGGCCCACATTGAAGTTCTTCTTTCATCATATATACACCCACTCAGAGACACACATATGAGCTTATGTACATTGTGTGTGGGCTCATGGCATATGTGAAGCAAAAGATATGAATTTGCTTAATTTTTCATGTTTTTATATATATATATGTATATATGAGGTGTGGGTGTGGCTGTGTGGTAAGTAGCTTGCTTACCAACCACATGGTCCTGGGTTCAGTCTCACTGTGTTGCACCTTGTGCAAGTGTCTTCTATTATATCCTCTTGCTGACCAAAGCCTTGTGTGTGGATTTGGTAGATGGAAACTCTGTGTGTGTGTATGTGTGTTTTTCCCCCACCATCACTTGACAACCGATGTTGGTGTGTTCACGTCCCTATAACTTAGCAGTTCAGCAAAAGAGACTGATAGAATAATTATATATCATAGGTGTAAGCATGGCTGTGTGGTAAAAAGCTTGCTTCTCAACCACATGGTCCTGAGTTCAGTCCCACTATGTAGAACCTTGGCAAGTGTCTTTTTCTATAGCCTTGGATTTGGTAGATGGAAACTGATAGAATCCCGTCGTATATATATCATCAATGGAAATTGTAGCTGTGATACCAGTGCCAATGGCATGTAAGAGAACCATCCAACGTGGCCTTTGCCAGCGCCGCTCCGACTGGCCTCTGTGCCAGTGGCACGTAAAATACACCATCCGATTGTGGCCGTTTGCCAGCCTCGTCTGGCACCTGTACAGGTGGCACGTAAAAAGCACCCACTACACTCACAGAGTGGTTGGCGTTAGGAAGGGCATCCAGCCGTAGAAACACTGCCAGATCAGACTGGGCCTGGCGCAGCCTTCTGGCTTCCCAGACCCCAGTGGAACCGTCCAACCCATGCTAGCATGGAAAACGGACGTTAAACGATGATGATGATGATGATATATATGTATATACTTATGTGTGTGTCTTTGTGTCTGAGTGTTTGGCAAGAAGGTGAATCCTGCTGCCACACATATGGTGAGTTCCAGCAGTAATCTTCTCCAGCCAGGGTTTGGCCAGTCTCCAGTAACTTCTCACAATGGTCTGAATGGGACTAAGTTCTTGCTCAAAGCCACAGCCTTTCAGTCTCCAATGTAGCTATCGATGCCACATCTTACATCTTTACCGTGTTCACAGAGCGTTGAGTAACAATTACGATGTCAGCATTTTGATACCTGGTGCAAATCATTGTGACACAGGTAACTCTTTTCCAATATTCAGATGGCTTCCAGTCCTCCATGTCAACTAACTTCTTCTCAACCACAACTTTTGTCCTCATGCTCTCTAATGCCATTAACTGTTCACCAAAACATCAAACTTTTCCTGGCCCTTTATTCTGTGTGGAGTTTTGCACTCTTTGACCTCTAAGTGCCTTTGAAATCCATACAAAGTTTGATCTCATGAACCAGCAACAGAGTGAAAAATAGAAATATTTTTGTCAAGATATCATTGCTTCCCAGATCTCACACCACAATTTAAAGCATACACCAGCATCTTTTGTCTGCTTTGAACTTTCATACAACTGTAAAAATAAATATTTTATTACATTTCTGTCTTCCATAAAGTTCCACAATTTTCTAGTTTCTACAGTATTTCATACAATTTCCTCCCTCTTTATCTTATTTTCTTTGACATCTTCCGATCTCTATAGATATTTCGCCTCCTCTTCGTATGCTAAAAACATCTGTATGTGAAAAACTTAAGAAGGAGATATGGAGGATGAAAAAAAACTGAAGAAAAAGCAATACGAAAAACACACAGGAATATAATACAAAACAAAGAAATATTTCATTCTGTTGACCATATTGATTTCCAAAGCTATCACCAACTTTAACCTACGATTCTATACAAGTTATCTGTTTATTTTGTCGACATTATTCTACACATGTTCAACAGAATAATCCAAGCTTCCCTGCATAGTCATCTTTTATTAGGTGGAATCCACTCGACAAGCTGTTTGCCCTCTCTCATTCTGTCTTTCTCGCTCTTTCTCTCTATCTATCTATCTATCTATCTATCTATCTATCTATCTATCTATCTATCTATCTATCTATCTTCATACTCTTTCTCTGCTGCTCTTTGCATCTTTTTTCCTTTCTATCATATTTTCTTTTCTGCTTATTCTTAGGTCTCTTTTCTGTCACTGTCTCTCTCATATTTTACTATGGCTCTCCCTCTCTCTCTCTCTCTCTCTCTCTCTATATATATATATATATATATATATATATATATATAGCAATTAAGGACAACTACTTAATAAGGAAAACTTAACAAGAAATTGTCAGGTAGATAGCGTGAAAACCTCATAAGAGAAAAAATTTCGAAAATAATTATTTCTTATTGAACATATTAATTTATATATAGAGGGCATTATACATACATGCCACACGCTAAGAGGGACAATTAGTCATTTCTACCAAAAATATTACTATGCCACCGAATGCAATTTTTCAAACTAAGACATTTAAAAAATATAGACCTGTATCACAGTGATTTCATACTTACGTATTCATCAGCAGGCCTGGATGTATCATACATAAACGACCCTGCCTCGCTTAAGCCGATCAGCTAACTGATCAACATCAACATGTTGATCAGTTAGCTGATCGGCTTAAGCGAGGCAGGGTCGTTTATGTATGATACATCCAGGCCTGCTGATGAATACGTAAGTATGAAATCACTGTGATACAGGTCTATATTTTTTAAATGTCTTAGTTTGAAAAATTGCATTCGGTGGGGGATTAGTAATATTTTTGGTAGAAATGACTAATTGTCCCTCTTAGCGTGTGGCATGTATGTATAATGCCCTCTGGCATGTATGTATAATGCCCTCTATATATAAATATATATATATATATATATATATATATATATATATATACTACATATATATATATACATACATACATACACATATATATATACATAGATATATACATACATCCATACATATATATATATACATATATATATATAAATATATATATACACATACATAATACTATATAATATATATATTATATATATATATATTATATATATATATATATACACACATACATAATACATATATATGTATATATAATATATATACACACATACATATATATATATAATATACACACACACATATATATATATATATATATCAGAATATTTTTTATGTAATGAAATAAAAAAACCAAAGCTGTGTAGATATTAGAACATCCATAAATGCTCTAATATCTATACAGCTCGGATTTTTATCTCATTACGCAAACAAAATTCTTACATACACACATTGACATAGAGCCAACGTTGAACCGTTTATTCGCAAAATTACTGAACCTGGAACTTAGCTATGGTCTGTCTGTAGCACTTATTCAGCATTACCTGACACCTTTAGGTCTCAATGACACCATTACCTCTTATATATATATATATATATATATATATATATGTTGGCCTGCTCGCTTAGCCAGCGGGGTGACGTCATTTGAAGGCTAAAACAATGCGAAGCGCATTGTGACCAGCGATGTGTAGCAACATCTGATAGCCTGGTCGGTCACGGTGACGGTGATATATATATATATATATATATATATATACATATATATATGTATGTATGTGTGTGAAGGTGCATGGCTCAGTGGTTAGAATGTCAAGCATACTATCGTGAGGTTCTGAGTTCGATTCTCGTGTTGTGTTCTTGAGCAAGACACTTTATTTCACATTGTTCCAGTTCACTCAGCTGTTGAAATGAGCTGTATCATCACTGGTGGCATGGAGAGGGGAGGCTAGTATGCATGGGTGACTGCTGGTCTTCCATAAAAACAACCTTGCTCGGACTTGTGCCTGGGAGGGTAACTTTCTAGGTGCAATCCCATGGTCAGTCATGACCGAAGAGGGTCTCAGCATGTATATGTGTGTATTTATATATGTATGTGTGTGTATATAGTGTATATATATATAAGTATTTGTGTATGTTTGTATGTATATGCATATATGTATGTGTATGTATATATTCATATATGTATGTATGTATCTATATATATATGTATGTATATGAATGGATGTATATAATTATATATATGTATGTATGCATGTATATGTAATATACACATATGTATTTATGTATGTATATATGCATATATATATATATATATATATATATATATATATAGAGAGAGAGAGAGAGAGAGAGAGAGAGAGGCATACAGACAGACAGATAGATACACACACACACTATTGCTTTTGCCAATCATCTTTTAATGCTTTCATTGTTCTGCTTTTTCCAATAGTTTTCCTGTTAATTAGTTTTAAAGAAATTCATTAAGTTATACAGTAACTGCTGCTGATGCAGTTTCTTCTTCTTCTTCTTCTTCTTCTTCTTCTTCTTCTTCTTCTTCTTCTTCTTCTTCTTCTTCTTCTTCTTCTTCTTCTTCTTCTTCTTCTTCTGTTATCTTTGCTTGTTAATCAATCACCAAAACAGTCAATATTCCCTGCTTTGGACAGGTCATCATTTTAGCTGACCATTTTCCCTTATTACAGAATTGATCTTTTTTCCATTCTATATTGTTTCCTTTCAGTACACACACACACACATACATACATATATATCCATGCAACTGTGTGCGTGCGCATATAAATGCTTCCAGTTTGGCGGCACGTTGGGCAAGCATCTTCTTTATGGCCTCAGGTTGTCCAAAACCTTGTGAATAAATTTGATAGATAGAAACTGAAAGAAGCCCATCATGTATGTATGTATCTATGTATCTATGTATATGTGCAGATTTGTATGTTTTGTTTTATGTATGTATTCTTATGCATATACTTGCATATCTAGACACACTCATATACACTTAAATGATAAACTTCTGAAAAGTTTTACAGATTTTTACAGTTCCAGTGATGGATTGGATTTGTATTCTTCGAATTAGCTTTCTCCTTTCTGATTTTGAAAAGCCTAATCTCTCAAGACCAGCAATTTCAGGTGATGGGTCAAGTTGATCACATCACCCTGCCTGTGTGTGTTCAACAGGTAGTCGTTTTATTGACTCCTCCCCACCCACCAAAGGGATGGAATTTAAATTCAGAATGTAAAGACAGACAAAATGCCACTGGGCTTGGAGTAAATTGATCACATAAACATAACCTCACCAGTCTTCACCTGGAAGTCATTTTATTGACCCCAGAAGGGATGAAAAGTAAATTTGACCTTGAATGAAGTTAAACTCAGAATGTAAAGATGGACAAAACGCCACTGAGCATTTTGCTCAGCTTGGTAAGGATTCTGCCAGCTCACTCCCTCTGGGGTCAACATTTAAAATAATAATGAGTATATTTTATACACTGCTCAGGTGTGCTACAACTCATTAGAAAATGGTAAAAGAGAGACCAGAAAGCAGCGTGGATTTTCATGGTAATTAAAATTTTCCTTGGTTCCCTACCTTAACCATTTGAAACCATGTTAAACCATGTTCAAGCAAAGAGCAGAATCAAAGAAAAACAGTGTTGCTCTGTGTTAGAAGAATTTCATTCTTTAAAGTTCATAAATAAAAAAGAAATAAAATCAAGATTTTTGTCATTTTGCAAAGTTTGGCTTCTTAGCAACCCTGCAGGATTTTCCCATTACTTGAGAGCAAATTACTCCATTTTTATGGTTTTTCTAAGAATATTTCTTTTATCTTCAAATATTTCTGTAATTTGCTTCATGTGTTTGCAAAGACTTCCTAAGCTGTGTACATCCTGGTTTTTTAAATATTGGTAGGCTGTATTCCTGCATGTTGGACGAGGGTAATTGGAAGCAGATTGGAAGAGAGCAGGGAAGGGCATCTGACCATGAAAGCACAGGATCAAAATGATCCATTTCAATCCTTGCCAGCAGAGCAAAAAGCGGAAACGGAATTGATCATGATGATGATGAGGTTGATATTGAAGATGATGATGACAATAATGAGGAAGACGACAATAATGTGGAAGATGACAATCATGATGAGTTGGATGACATCGATGAGAACATGAGGATGATGATGATGATGATGAGGAGGAGGAGGAGGAGGAGGAGGACGACAACGACGACGATGACGATGATGACAAAGAGAAAGATGATGGTTATGACAATGATGGTGCAAAAGATGATGATGATAACAATGATAATGTAGATGATGATGATGATTTTCCTGGTTGCAGCTTTCAAAAACAAACTAAATATGACAAAATGAAAAAGCAGAACTCGTACTTAATTTATCAACACCAAAAGGATGAAAGACAAAGTCAACCTCGGTAAAATTTGAACTCAGAACGTAAAGACAGACACATTACGGTTTAGCATTTCTCCCAGCATGCTAATGTTTCTGCCTGCTTGCCACCTTAGATAATAATAATGATAACAATATCTTTTACTCTAAGCACAAGGCCTGACATTTTTAGGGAGGAAGCCAGTTGATTAGATCGCATCTCCCCAACCCCCAGTATGCAACTGGTACTTAATTTATCGATTCTGAAAGGATGAAACGCAAAGTCAACCTTGGCAAAATTTGAACGAAGAATGTAAAGGCCGATAAAATAACACTAAGCATTTCACCCGGTGTGCTAACATATCTGCCAGCTTGCTGCCCTAGATAATAATAATAATAATAATAATAATATTAATAATAATAATAATAATAATAATAATAATACCAGTAATAATAATAATAATAATAATAATGATAATAATAATAATAATGAGGAAAGATACGACATAATGACACTGATTCTTCATATGAATTACACTGAGAGCTAAAGGAATTATCTCTTGAAATTCATCTGGGCACAATTCATTTCTAAAACATATTCCTGTCACATCTTTCTTTACAATTTTTCCGTTCTGTCTTTTTTTGTACTTTGTTTCAGTTTTTTTTTTTTATATTTGATTTTCTTAAGATTTTGCTTTTTTGCTTTTAGTGAGCTCTATCAATTGTTATGATAAAAATAAATTGCACTTTATTATCATATATATACGTATATGTGCATGTATGTGTGTGTATATATGTGGGTGTGCATATACAAATATTCCAAATATTATATACCAAAGTATATCAATGATACATGTATGTATGTATGTATGTATGTATGTATGTATGTATATATATATATATACATACATATATACATATATGTATGTATGTATGTATATATTATATATATATATATATTTATTTATTTATATATATCTATGTATATATATTTATGTAAAAAGTAAAAGAATCAAAAGGAAGGGTAAGTACGGTTAGGCCGCTTTTATGTGTGTGTGTATGCGTGTTTGTATATTTGTGTGTGTGTGTGTATATATATGTATACATGCATATATATATATATGTATATATGCATATATTAATATATGTATATACATGCATATATACATATATAAGTATATATATACACATATATATATGTGCATATATATGTATATATATATATGTGTATATATATATATGTAATATATATATATATGTATATATATGTGTACATATGAAACATGTATATGTCTTATATATCATGCATACATTTATATCACATATTATACGTGTGTGTAAACATACCTGTGCATATAGATAGAATGAAAACAAATCATGCACGACAAATATGGCCTCAGAGATGCACACAAACACATTCAAACATGTATGTGTATGTGTATGTGTTTGTGTATATGTATGTATTGATGCACATATGCATTTATATGCATTTATCCATAAATTATGCATGTATTGATGTATATGTATTGATGTATATATATATATATATATATATATATATATATATATATTTATAGTGAAAGACGGACAGGCAGATGAACAGACAGACAGGGGGATACACATGCATTACACATATACACAACACACACACACACACACATACATTATGTCTAACTAAATATTATGTGTGTGCTTGTGTGTGCATGGATATGTATGTGTGTGTGGGTGTGTATGCAAATATATATATATATACATATATAGATAAAGATCAATAGACATTCGTATATATCGATTACCTAGATTAATATATATACATTATATATATATATATACACATTATATTTATATATACATTATATATATATATGTATATGTATATGTATATGTATATATATATATGAATATCATCTTAGTCATTTTTCCATCTTTATCTTTGGCCCTTATAGTTCATTCCCTACTGTCTTTTTCCATTGACATCTTCTGATTTCTAATTCACAACACATCTGCAAACATCCAATTTATTCATGACACAAATCTATTCTAAACATTTGAATTTTCCATTCACCTCCGATGCCCAACCATTTTGCTTCTCTTTTTCATATTTATATTTTCTCTGAGATCTAATTAAGAGCAGGACACAGCCCCAGATTTAATATACATAACTAGATACATATATACATACATACACACACACACACAAACACATTTCTATACACACATACATATAAATATATATATATATATATGCACATATACTTCTGTATATTCACACAACATATACATATATATGTGTGTATACAGAGTGAGAAAGTGGGTGATAGAAATTTGCATTATACACACACACACACATGCACACACACAGATACATTGATATTTATATATATATATATTTTTTTTGTATGTATATATTTACATTTGTATTTGGGTGTGTGTATATATGTATATATATACACACACACATACAATATATGTGTTCATGTATATATATATATATATATATATACAAAATATATATATATATCGGAAAGCGGACGTTAAACGATATATATATATTTTTTGTATGTATATATATTTATATTTGTATTTGTGTGTGTGTATATGTATATATGTATATATAATGCAGGTATGTATTTCACGTGTTGACCTTATTTAAACTTGCCAGTTATACGAAGCTGTCTTTTCCAGCTAAATGCTAAATTTGTTGAGTTTTACTCAATCAAATCATTAATAATTCTCAAGTCTCTGAAATAGTTTACAACCCATCTCCGTATTTTCATTACTGACAGTTCACTGAAGATGCTTGCAAAAATAATCTTGATCTGTAAACTATTTACACACACACACACACCACACACACACACGCACACACAAAACTATGTCTTTTGACACAGACATAAAGGGTTAACTTAGCTCTCAGTTATAGAAATTTAGTGGTTTTGATTTGTATTTTTGCAGCTTGTTATTTTGTTTTTTGGATATCTCTGTGTGTATTTGTATATATTTGTCCCTTTAGATGTATCACATATGTTATCATATTTTTGTGCCATTCTTTCTATCTTTATGTATACACTTTATTTGTGTATTAAAAAGCAACCAGTGGTTTCAAGTATAAAAGATCTCTACAATTTTCAAGCTATCTGCTTGGGAATGCTGTCAGAATCAACTCCAAAATAATGGAAATATTTTCGATAGGAAGTTATTGATTGCCTTGTTATGGTTGAAATTCTGTTCAACACGTTGTGTTGCATCCATTCTGCAGTCTGGATTTTATCAGGTACATCCATACATCAAGTGGTGCCTCTCTAAAGATCCTCAGTTTTGGCTGCCATGTTGTTATATGCCTGTCTGGTTAGGGAATGAAAGCTATCTCCATCTTTTGACTTTCTGTAAATTTTATGTATGTATGTATGCATGAATAAAAATGTATATAATACTGTATAAAACAGTCAACCATTAATAAAAAGAAAACTCAATATAGAATAGAAGTCAAAAGGAGACTTTGGGATTTGAACTCAGAATTTGAACGAAATATTACAAGGCATATAATCTCTCCTCCCTATTTCACCATCACCACCACCACCACCACCACCACCCGCTATAACTGTTGTTTTTGTTGTTATTGCAATTACAATACTGGTTTCCAACATTGCTATTTAATATAAATATATAATTAATATTCAGGATATTTTTTTCATCCTTCATTCGTAAATTATACACTCTGAATCTTGTGGGGGTTGGGTGGGGAGGGGGTTAATTAACTGTTTTGCGACTTCATCCAATTAGTTGTGAAAATACATCTGAAGATTATCTAAATCTAGTGATTGTCCTTATCTTGTCATTTGACAGCAGCTTCCTTCATCTTTGCTTCTGTTTCACTCTTTCACCCTTTTGATAAATGGAGTTCTGAAAGAGAAAAAAAAAATCATAATAAATAGATAAACTGATAGAGGAAAATTATGAATATGATATAATAAATACCTTAATTTTGTTAGTCATCGTCCCATTCAACCATCTACCCATTCATTCACACAATTGTCCATCTCTTTTGCCATCCATCCAGTTGTCCATCCACCTAGCCACCCATCTATATTTTCATATATCCATAGATGCAACAAGAAAACCAACCAGGCATCCCTTCATCCATCCAACCAGTCAGCCAGACATTCATTCACTGATGTGTTGTTTCTCCACTTAATTCTCCAATTATCTATCTATCTATCTATCTATCTATCTATCTATCTATCTACCTTCTTTCTTTCTTTCTATCTATCTATCTATCTATCTTATTTATCTATCTATCTATCTACCTATCTATCTATCTATCTATCTATCTATCTCTTTTTGCTTACTTGCCTCTCTATTCATCTATCTATTTATTTAACTATCCATTTATCTGTCTGATTATCTGTCCATCCTTCCATCAATCCATCCATCCATCTCGCTGTCTGTCTATCACTCTAGCTCTCTGTTTGTCCGTCTCAAAGAAATGGACCTCAGGACTTATGTATAAGCCCAGTACTTATTCTATCTGTCTCTTTTGCTGAACTACTAAGTTATAGAGATGTAAACACACAGTATATGCATATGTATATATACAATGGGCTTGTTTTCAGTTTCCATCTACCAAATCCTCTCACAAGGATTTGGTTAGTCCGAGGTTATAGTAGAAGACACTTGCCCAAGGTGCCATGCAGACAGACTGAACTCAGAACCATGTGGTTGGGAAGCAGCTTCTTACCACACAGCCACTCCTGCCCCTATGATATATATATACATATATATATATATCTAATGTAGGATAAAATTTTTTCGAAAAAAAAATTTTATCAATGGCCACCATATTAAAAAATACCTTTAAAGGATAAATTATAAATAACTTATAAAATAAGGGCAAAAGAAAAATTCTAATGCCAAATATGCCGAAAATAGACAAATTGTCAATAACCATTATAATTTATACATCTCGAAACAAGCCAAGAGAAATTTCTAAAAAATTCTGTTATTACTGTATTGGTCCCAATTTCAGAGTTAATTCATAAGAATTTTCTCTTCCTCAGCGATAAATACGTAAGTCATAAATGAAATACTCATACCCATGGAAAAAGTAAGCAAGTTAAATATATATATATATATATATGTGTGTGTGTGTATACATGCACCATCAGTCCTCCTTGGGTTTACAGACTTGCGAGGTACATGGTTACCTCAGTCGTACCAGTGGCATGAAAAACAGCACCCAGTCTACAATACAAGTATATACATTTCTCTTTCTCTTATTTTTTCTGCATCCTTCTCTCTCTCTCTCTCCCCCCTCTGTCATTCCTTTCCCGTCTCTCTCCCTCCTGCTCATTAAATATCATTGGTAAACGACCCTTAATTAAAACCTTCCACTGTGGTTAAATTATGAGGGAGTCTTTCAACTTCATTGAGAATCTTTCAATCCTCCGATTACGTTTCCTTTTTTTTCCTTTTCGTTTCAATATTGTTCGTTGCTAATTTCTCCCCTTTTGTTCTCTGTTGCTAACAGTTTTTCTTTTCCTTTTCTTTCTTTAACCTTTCCTTTTCTTTTTCTTCTTGTAGATCCATCATTGCTTCTGTTTCTTTTTCACTCTTTTTCTTTTTCTTTCATATTTTGCTAATTTCTTTTTGTCGTTTTAATTTTCTTGTTTTTTTTTAATGCAAATTGTGTTGCAATTTTTCAAATCTTTTTTTTTAATCATATTTGTTTTATCCTCTTCTTTCCTCCCTCTCACTATCTCTCCTCCTCCTCGGCTTGTCTGTCTGCCTTTTTCTGTTTTCTCTCTATTCCTCTCTCTCTTTTTCTTTTTCTATCTTCCTCTCTCTGCCTCCCCTTTCCTCCCCCTCTCTCTTTCTCTATCTCTGTTTCTCTCTCTGTCTCCCTTCTCTCTCTATCTTGCTCTCTCTTTCTCTCTGCTTTTCCTACTTTGTCTTCCTCTCTCTTACCCTCCCTCTATCATCCTCTCTCTGCTATATCTAGTATCTGTCTGTCTGTCTCTCTCTCTCTCTCTCTCTCTCTCCCCGCAAAAGCTACTGTTTCCTGCTTCACTAAAAGCCACCACCTCACCCCCCCAGCATTTTTTCTATTCCTCTTCCCTTCTGATCAATCTTTGATCCAAGTAATCAATCGACCATTTATCTTATTTTTAACCATCAACCTAATCATTCTAAAGAGAATTTTCTCTTCAAACTTCTTCTCTCTGGATTTTTTTTATTTTCACTTTTCTGGGATTTATTTTTAGAACTTTTCTTCTTTACCCCTTTTTTTTCTTTTTTGAAAAAAAATCACAGAAAATTTTTGAACTGAATTTTCTGTTGTCAATTTTTTTTCAAAATATTTTTATTTAGTAAAAAGAAATATTATGATATGTCTGCTGGCACCACCATCACCTCCATCACCTTCACCATCACTATGGCAGCCCAGCTTCACAACTATCTTTGCCATCAGTATCATCGTTAGCATCACTATGGTTACCAGCGCCATCACCACCATCACCATTATTTTGACAACCAGCTTCACAACCGTCATCAACACCCATGACTACCACCGGTACCATGACCAGTCCAATGGTACTGCCACTGGTATCACCAGCAGGGCCATCACCGGCATCACCTCCAGCATCATCTGTATTATCACCAGCACCATCACTAGCAGCAGCTGCAGCACCATCAACATCGCCAACAGCATCAATATTGCAACCATCAGCACTGCCACCACTATCACCAGCATCACAACCATCACCAACACCACCACTACCACTACCATCACCAACACCACTACCACAACCATCACCAGCATCACAACCATCACCAACACCACCACTACCACCACCACCACTATCACGAACACCACCACCACTGTCACCAGTACAACTACCATCATCACTACCACCATCACCATCACCAATACCACAAGCACCACCTCCAACCATTACCCCACCCCCTTACCAGTACAACCACCATAACAACCACTGCCCCGTCATGACTGCCATGACCACCACAAATGCCATCAACTCTGTTAAAAATCCAAATCAGAATGAAGTGGGGTGGTTGCACTAGAAAAATGATGAAGTTATTGTTAAAGCGAAATGTAATTGCCCAAGCTGGAGTAGACAGGGTAGGGTACTGGTGGGGGGAGGATAATTAATTTGTTTGGGGGGAACTAATTAAGAATGAAATCCTGAAGCCATTTGCGTTTTCATTTGCGGTCTTTTTTTTTTAAATTAAGAAGAAAAAAAAATGAAAAGAAATAATATTGTTAATAAGCAGAAGCAGTAAAAATAATAATTGGCAGCGGAGTGGGGGGTGGGGGTAAAATATGGATCTTCATGGTGCTGACGATGATGATGATGAGGAGAGTAACAGTGATTATGTTGGTAATGATGATGATGATGATGATGATGAACATGGTGATGGATGAGGATGACGATGATGTTGAGGAGGAGGGTAACAGTGATTATGTTGGTGATGATGATGGATGAGGATGATGATGATGAGGTGGAGGAGGACGAGGAGGGTAACAGTGATGATGTTGGTGATGATGATAATGATGATGGTGATGATCATGGCGATGATGATGATGATGATGGTAATGATGATCATGACGATGGCAATGATGTTGGTGATGATGATGATGGGTGATGATGATGATGATGATCATGACAATGGCAATGATGATGATGATGATGGTGGTGGTGGTGGTTTTGACGATGATGATGATAATGTCATAAATGAGGACTATGATGGTGATCATGATGTAAACGATGACGACAGAGACAGCAATGATGACAATGGCAACGGCGGCTATGATGATGACAAAGAAACTGAACTCTAATTAATGTCGATAATCCAAGAAACAAGTCATACTCGTAAAATAAAGATTATCTTTAGCAGAAATATTTCACGCCACCCGTTCATTAAAACGGGAAAAAAACCCAAAAAAACAAGAAGACAAACTACAGCTGCCTTTTTTTCAGCTCGTTACTTAACGGTCAATATTTTAACGGGCATACGGCACATAATTACAAATGATAATGACGATCCATTGTCCGTTTGAAGATTAACAACATCAAGGATAATTCCTGTAACTTCCTGAAATTGGCAGGAATGGTGTGTGGGTGGGGGGAAATCGAAACAGAAATACAGAAAGAAAGAAAGAACCCACCTTATACCCCCAAAAATATTAAAAAATAGGGATGGCCAAAAAATGAGGTGGGGAGAAGGGAGACTTTGGTGGAAAGGGAATGAAAGTGAAAGTAGAGAGAGATGATGGAGTTATTTCTATTCAAAGAATCGGTTATTAATGGAATAAACAGATAGTTGGTATCTGGAAGTTGTGATTTTAGTCACAGAATATCGGATCCTCCTTCTTTAATTACTACTCCCTCTGCTACTCCTATTACACACACACACACACATGCAGTTAACAGATGTGCAGTAATGCACAACTTTATACATCTGTTTATATGCATATACTTGTAGGCACACATAGATAATATGCACATGCAGTAATGTGCTAATATATGCATATATGCATTATCAAATTGCACCTGTGGACACATACACGCGTGCAGAAATGTATATATACATGAGTTGCACCCATGGGCTCACACATGCACAGATATACACATATGCCTTTGAACACATGCATGAACATACATACACATGCATAGCTAATGCACATTTGCAGAAATTTATAGGTTATAGGCATATATATATATATATGTGTGTGTGTATGTATGTGTGTGTGTGTGTGTGCATGTATGTGTCTGTATGTGGGTGTGTGTATAAATATATGTTTATATAGTTAAATGCTCACATGAATATATATACACACATACAAATATGTATGCATTGCACGTGCAAACACACACTGACATATATATGTAAGAACAGACACAGACATACATATGGACAAACACCTACATATATATACAGAATATAATAATGTACACATGCATACACACACATCTGAACTGATAATTGTAAGCATTCTTGAATACATGCGTACATACATACATATATATACATATATACACACTCATATATATATATATATATATACACACACACACACATATATAAATATATATACATATATATATATATATATATATATATATATACATTACATACATACATATATATATATATATATATATATATATATAACAAAGTAAAGTTATAAGATACTGCACAAGTCGAAATATATATGAAAGAAGGTTTGAAAACGCAATTTTAAAGATCTTTATTCACTTGACCGGTTTCACTTTTTAGAAAAAGATTGTCAAAAGTAAAATGTAAAGCTTTGTATAAGCTTTGTTGTGTTAAGAACAGGTGACAATCTTTTTCTAAAAAAAGTGAAACCGGTCAAGTGAATAAACATCTTTAAAATTGCATTTTCAAACCTTCTTGACAACCGAGATGCTGGTGTGTTTACGTCCCCGTAACTTAGCAGTTTGGCAAAAGACTGATAGAATAAGTACTAGGCTTACAAAGAATAAGTCCTGGGGTTGATTTGCTCGACTAAAAGCTGTGCTCCAGCATGTCCACAGTCAAATGACTGAAACAAATAAAAGAGTAAAAGAGTATATATTGACTGCTAAATCCACAAGTTTTTTGGTTTTTTTTCTCTGTTTATTTCCTCATGTTGCTTTCTGTTGAAGAGCATAGGCTCGAAACATAAAAGATTTTCTCACCTTCCCGAGCACCAAACTAATACACCTGCTTGTTGTTTATACACCTGTCTTCATCATTTGTTGTTCTGTAAACCTCAACTATATATACATATATCTGTTTGTGTGTGTGTGTATGTATGTATATATAACCAGAAATGGCTCTGACAAAAGTAGCATTAATTATTTTACGTCTTTAAATTTTTCTCAACTAATCAACAGACCGCTTGTGTAAACCTATCAATAATGTACCTATAATGATACTGGAAACAGCTGTAAGCCAAATTTACTCTAATAAAGGAAAAAATATGCAATAACCGTTATCTAGACCTTCATATATATATATAATTATTATTTGAGGGAATAAAATCCAAACTTACAAGGAAAAAAATTCCATTTAGAAATACTAAATCAAATTTCACACAATATAATATATATATAACAAATTAGAAAAAACCCACCTTTTATCAATTCAAAATGAACAATTAAATTACACCATCTAGAAAATTACATATAATAGAAAAATTAAAATTAAAATAACAATAAAATGTCAAAGATTAAGTAAATTGCAAAAAATTATAATAGGTATTATAATAATACCTATTATATACGTTTTTATTATCATTTTTTGCAATTTACTTAATCTTTGATATTTTATTGTTATTTTAATTTTAATTTTTCTCTTATATGTAATTTTCTAGATGGTGTAATTTAATTGTTCATTTTGAATTGATGAAAGATGTTTTTTTTCTAATTATATATATATATATATATATATATATATATATATTGATCACTGGCATATTTTTCTGTAAAAGTGTGTGAATCAGTTTGCACTGGTTGTAGTGGTTGTGGGGGTGGTGATGGTGGTGATGGGCGTGGTGCTGGCGGGGGTGGTAGTAGTGGTATTATTGCCAGTAAAATTATCCTGCCATAACAACTGGCCTTCCTCAAAAATGACAGTTCTAGCCATTTCAGAATAATTTAACAATTTCCGCATCCGGCTCCATTGATACAAGCGAACGGAACGGAACGTGGGTCTCTGATTCCCTCTGTCCCCACCACACGCCCCCCCTCCACTCCCGCCGCCATCGACACCGTTCTCTAACATACACCCACCCACCCAACTGTCCCTCTCGTTAACTAAACAAGAAAACAAAGGAAAAAAAAACAAGATATATAACAAAGCTAAAAACAAACAAATATGGTGTTGCTTCTTCATAGCAACCATTTAACATCCTTCTTCGGATATTTTTAGTTCTTTGGTAAGGAACTGCATAGGGATGGGAGTAGTGGGAGTGACTGGGAGGTTGTCATGGGTGATGATGTTCATGGTGGTGGTGGTGGTGGTGGTGGGGGCTGTAGTGACGTGTTGCTGCTATTTCTTGGAGGTCAAGCTACCACGTGGAGACTCATTGGCCCTGTTGGTAAAAGTCGTTGCTGGTCTTAGTAATGGTAAGGGTGATGGGGTAGGAGTGGTGGTGGTGGTGGTGGTGGTGGTGGTGGCGTCAGTGGTTGTGGCCTTAGTGGTGATGGTGTTGTTTTTGTGGCAGTTATTGTTGTTGTTGTTGTTACTGGTGGCTTCATTGATGGTGGTATCATTGTTGATGTTGGTTGTGTTGTTATTGTTGGCATTGTTGTTGGTGGTTTCATTGCAGGTGGTTTACTTGTTGTTGTTGGTGGTGGGTGTCATGGTCGTATCTTGCTGTTATTTCTTGCAGGTTAAGCCATCATGTAAACTCATTGTGGGATTGAACCCAGAAATATGTCGTTGGGAAGCAAGCTACTCACCACAAAGTCACACTGGGTACAAAACTTCTGTTCGTGGTGCCACACTATGGAATTGAAACTGCAACCTTATGATGGCAAAACAAATTCTTAACCATTAGCCCATTCTTGTTTCTTTTTATACTCATCAATTTCATTAGCAGAATCATTACAACCATCATCATCATCATCATCATCATCATCATCATCATCACTACTGCTTAAACAGTCTTTATCATCATCCTCACCATCTTCATGACTAAAATTGTCCTTACCATCATCATCATAGCATTGTCATCATCGTCGTCATCATCACTTTCATCAATTTATCCTCATCACCATCAGCCCCACCACATAAATACACCTTGCTGGCGTTGTCATCATCATCATCATCATCACCTTCAGCATCATCATCTTCATCACCTTCATTATAATCATCACCAGCATCATCATCAGCAGCTACATCATCAGCAGCCTCATTATCATCATCATCACCACCACCACCACCACCACCACCAAGTCATTACCTTCATTATCACTAGCAGCATTATCACCATCACATCCACCACCACCACCACATCATCATCATCATCCTAATCACCATGGCTACAAGAGCCGGCTTCCCCCACCCTGCTCACCAAAGACCCCCACCCTCACAAACACCACCAACACCACTGTCATTAACAAGTCCTTAACCCTAACTCCCCACCCGTCCACACACACACACACCTCCCCTACCTTTATCCCCTAACCCCACCTAATAATATCAGTGACTCATTCTCACTCCTGTCTTACTGTCTTAAACCCAGTTCAGCAGCTTAGAACAAATAGGGGTTGACTTAATAACTGTTCCCATTTGACAAGAAAGGGAGAGAGAGGCCCAGGACCTAATTACTTCACACACACATCCACTTACACATTCACACACATGCCACATAACAGACACACATATATAAACATATACCAGATAACATACATATAAATATATATACATACATGTACACCGAACTATACATAAACATATATACAAATATGTATATATATATATATACATGCATATATATAAACATATATATATATATATACCACATATATATACACATATACACACCACATAGACATACACACATATATAAGCACATATATATATACCATATATATATACGTATACACAAATACACACCACATAGATATACACACATATAAACGCACACACATATATACATATATATACCACATAGATATACACACATATAAACACATATATACTTCACATATACATACACAAATATATTTGTGCATATCACATAAACATACATATATCTATATATAGACACACACACATGTGCACACGCACACACATGTGCACACACACACATATATAAACATATATATATATATATATAATATATATATATATATATATATATATGTATAATTACTGAAATATAAAGATATGTACACTTGCAGTCATGCATGTATAGGTGTATGCACACACACACACACATACACACACACCTGCATAGAAAACATTCACAAGTGATTACTATCCTGTTATGAACGCATGGGCACACATACATATGCATGCAGAGAGGCTGGAAAACAAGCATACATACACGTATGTATATACGTATAGACAAACGCATGCATTTGCATCTGCAGAAACACAAGTGCATGTGTTGTTATATGTATATGTATTTATGTGCATACACACACGCATGCTCACCCACACCAACACACACATATATAAACATATATATATATATATATATATATATATATATAATATATATATATATATATATATATATATACCCATATGGATGTATTTGTGCATACATACAAACTCATATATACATAAACAGATGCACTCACAGAAATACACGTATTCAGAGACATACTTGTAACTACACATACATTCAAGCATAAATACACACATGTATATGTACACACGCATATACATAGACACATACACTCACACATAGATGTATAAATGCACATATAACTACTCACATGCACACATGTATAAATGCATACTTATCTACCTACACATACACATGCACAAATGCACAAACACACACACACACACAAACACAGATGTAATGAAATGCACACACACACACATGCTCAGTAGCAAATAGATACATGCACACAGGAACAGACAAACACACTCGATGGAATACACACATACACTGTAGCATACACACACACACACACATGCACACAATCACATGTGGTGGGAAACATAGGCAGATACAAGTTTGTAGCCACATGCACACACACACACACACACACACACACACACACAGAACCTCACAGATAGACATTTGCAGTTACATGCACACATACACACACACACCTACCCAGCAACCACACACATATTTGCTGTGCCTCCACACACACACCTTCATACCCCTCACCCGATCTGCCAATTCCTGTGGAGTGGCAACAAGTCATAAGGACCCTAAAAATCCCCTGTCCTTCCTTAACCCTTATTCACCACACATCATGTGTTTATTCAGTGTGAAATTGCATGAGGCAATGATGGGGTTAGTTAGGGCTCTACATAGTCGTTGCTACATGCTAGAAACGGCAGCCAAAAATCTCCATCAAATCACACCCTATTGTCTCACATAAATGACGACAAACATCATCATCATCACCATCATCATCTTCATCATTACTTTCCCCCTCATTATCATCAGCCTTCTCATTATCATCAGCATCATCATCATCATCCTCATCATCATCAGCATCTTCATCATTGTCAACATCACCTTCAGCCTCACCATCATCATCATCACTTTGCAATTCATTATCATCAGCCTCCTCATCGCCATTAACCTTCAACACCACCATCATCATCACACCACCACCACCACTACTAGCATATACAAATTGTTGAGAAGGTCATGGTTGTAGTGTCTTTCAACATGGGTCTATTTTCCTCAGTCAGGGTCAACTTAGGTTTGATTAATTATCTTCGAATAAAATTATAAGAACACAAAATGAAGGAGATTTGAAGCTTCATGTGGCCATGTGGCATACAAGAAATAGCAGCCAAATCTCACTCAAATCCCTGGATAATGATTTACGAGAAAGTAGCTCGAATACCTTTGATCTTGTTTGTGTGTGTGTGTGTGTGTGTTCAGTCAGAGTTAATCTGAGACAAAACAACATTATCATCATCTTTTGAAATGAAAATGAATGACTAAGGTGATAGGGAGTGGTGGGGAGAGCACTCCATGGCAATTCAAAGAGCTAGAAATATGATGACGAGTGTTCCAGTTGATCCAATCAACAGAACAGCCTGCTCATGAAATTAGTGTGCATGTGGTTGAGCGCTCCACAGACATGTGTACCCTTAACATAGATCTCAGGGAGATTCAACATGACACAGGATGTAGCAAGGTTGGCCCTTTGAATTACAATTCATTTTTGCCAGCTGAATGGGCTGGGGCAACGTGAAATAAAGTGCCTTCCTCAAGGACACAACATTCCATTTGGTATTGAACTCGTGACTAAACACTTTTGAACCGAATACCCTAACTGCTTGGCCATATGCCTTCACCACACACACACACACACCTATGTTTAAAAAGGGAGGACACAAGATAATGTAGTCTGAAATATAACTGGGAATAAACCAGGATGGTCATAACTGGCACCCGTATGATTCTACAGAGCTGTTCAGTCAGAGATGGCCTAGGGGTTTATTGAATACATGTCGAGTGGTGGTCTGCCCTTGTGAACCTTCTCCAGCATTTCCTATACGACCTGGGAGGGCCCTTACTTTCCCTTGCAGCCATCAAATAGATTACTGGATCTTCAGGTATCATGACCAAATTTACAATGAATACTGGAGGGGGATTCCTGTTGCTCCTTTCAGGCAGGTGGGATTGGAATACAGAATGTCGATAACCAGAAGATAAAATAAAATTATAATGAAATTATCAGGTATAGAGCTCAGGTGCACCGCAACTCATCAAAGGTGCATGTACAATACATAGAATTATGTACTAAAGTCAGGAAAGTGAACAGTGTAAGAGTCAAGATATACATGTGTGCATGTGTATGGAGCGGGGGGTGGATATCAGGTATAGTGTTGGGTTAGCGAATTTCAGAAAGAATGGAGGTTTTACCATTTTTTTTTTCTATGGACCCCTTTCATTGTTATTTTACTCTCCTGAACCCTCATAGCCATTCAGTGTTTCAAAACTATTTTGCTTCTCACATTATCTTGTGTTGGATGAATTATGTAAAATTTTAGAATAAGAGATGAAGCTGTTTCTTACAATAATTACATCTAAGGTAAAGATCTTTTTTGTGGACCCCTAATTATACTACTGCATGGCCTGGTTTACTGTTTCACTTGTGTGGATCCCCAACGGTTATATGGACCCCATAAAGCATTTCTGCCAATACACCAACAATTCTTATTTCTTTATTACCCACAACGGGTTAAACATAGAGGGGACAAACGAGGACAGACAAAGGGATTAAGTCGATTACATCGACCCCAGTGTATAACTGGTACTTAATTTATTGACCCCGAAATGATGGAAGGCAAAGTCGACCTTGGTAGAATTTGAACTCAGAACGTAATGGCAGACGAAATACCACTAAGCATTTTAGCCGGTGTGCTAACGTTTCCGCCGGCTCACCCAATTCTGCCACACTCCCACCCACAGAGCCACAAGAAAGGAAACGTTTTCCTGAAGGACATAATGCACTGACCAGTCCATGAATTGAACCTGTGATCAAGCGACTACAAAGTCACATGCCTTCATTACATGAATACATGTAACGCCAACCAAATCTTTCATGTGTAACTTTCTCTTATTTGTCAGATATGCGTGGGGATGGGGAGTGTACCAGTAATACAATAGGCTTACTTCTTAAGAATTATTTCTTAAGACAGAGATTTCCAGAGGCTCCGATGCTTCATAGGAAGCAAATCAATAAAACTGTTCCAAAACTTTGTTTAACAGACATATACACAGCAATATGTATATATATCAGAGTGTGTATATTATATATATTATATATATATATATATATTGTACAAGTAGGTTGTATATATATATATATGCATGGGCACATTTCTACACATATATATATATATATATACACACACACACATATGTATGCATAAATATATGTGTATGTAATAAATATAATATATGACATAATATGACTTAACAAACTATGACATAATATATATATTACACATATACATACATATGTAATATGTATGATATAATATACACTTATGCACATATACACACTGACATACATACATACATGTATAAATATATATATGAGAGAGAGAAATGAATGCTTCGGTGGATCTAGAGATCTATATCATTATAGAGACATGAGCATGCAAAAATACATATACATACATATAAACATATATATATATATATATATATATATACCTACATACAGACACACAAACATTCAAGCATAAATACACACATGTATATACATAGACACATACACTCACACATAGATGTATAAATGCACACATAACTACTCGCATACATACATGCATAAATGCATACTTATCTACCTACACACACACACACACACACACAACACACACACACACACACACACACACACAGGTGATTTCTGCCCAGTGATTTCTCCAGAAAATCTCTGATTAATGAAGACATACGTAAAGAGTGATGCTGCCAAAACCAAAACTAACAGACATATCGGAACAAACGAAGAATATAAGCTGATGTCTTTAATCTGCAATGTTGATGCCTTCTGTAGAACCGGTTACTGCATTTATTCAGCTGTGTCCTACGTATAGATGTCTAGCAGGCATTTTCTCTTTCTTTTTTACCATTGTATTTCATAAACACATACACACACACACATATATACCACATATATGTACCTCTCCCTCTCTTTCTCTCTCTCTCTCTCTCTATATATATATATATATATATGCACTCATACGTACTCAACATATATATATATATTTGTGTGTGTGTATGTGTGTGTTTGTGTGTGCGTGAGCTTTGAATACATATTTGTTTATATATATTCATTCATATACTTATTTATCTATCTGCTTACCTCACTCTCTCCCTTCTCTCTCTCTCTCTCTCTCTCTCTCTCTCTCTACATATATATATATATACATATATATATATATATATATATATATATAATATATATATTATTATAGTGTGGTAGGCTGCTTTATAGGGTTATCCCTGGGTTTCTTGCTTATAAGGGGTTTAGCCTTACAGCTTATCATCAGACTCCGAACACTGCTGGCCAGAGACCTCTTTAAAATATTGAAGGGAAAAAGCCTTGTTTTCAAGGATAAAATCCTAGGTGATTATCGCCCTTCACCTTGCGGTCACCAAAACACCACTGAGGTAAACGATTGTTGCCCTTTGGTACAGCACCTCTACAAACAATCCTATATATATATATAGACACACACACATATATGTGTGTGCATGTATGTTAGTATGTATGTATTATATATTTAATCATCATTTAACATTCATTTTTCCATGCTGGCATGTGTTGTGTGGTTTGACTGGAACAGAAGCTGTTCTAAGTTCCACTTGCTTGTTTTGCCATGGTTGCTCCAGCTGGTTGCCCTTCCTAGCACCAACCACTTTACAGAGTGTACTGATGATGCGTATGTATGTCTTTGTATACTTTGACTGTATATTGATTTTTGTAGTCGTCTTTTGCTTGGTTTATTAACGACCTTAGTAAACCAAGATTTTTCCACACAAGTGGACAGGACAAAGACATTCACTTGAATGGCCTCTGCATTCACTGGACCTCACAGCACTTGAGGTTTTTTGTTTTCTTCTTTTTTCTTATATGGGGATACTTAAAAGACAAAGTTTACAATATAAAGACTGACCACCAGTGATAAATCAAGGACAGCCATTGAACGAAACGTTAGCACGCTGGGCGAAATGCTTAGCGGTATTTCATCCACCGCTGTGTTCTGAGTTCAAATTCCGCCGAGGTCGACTCTGCCTTTCATCCTTTCGAGGTCGATAAATTAAGCACCAGTTACACACTGGGGTCGATGTAATTGACTTAATCCATTCGTCTGTCCTTGTTTGCCCCCTCTGTGTTTAGCCCCTTGTGGGTAATAAAGAAATAGGTATTTCGTCCACCGCTGCGTTCTGAGTTCAAATTCCGCCGAGGTCAATAAATTAAGCACCAGTTACGCTCTAGGGTCGATGTAATTGACTTAATCCGTTCGTCTGTCCTTGTTTGTCCCCTCTGTGTTTAGCCCCTTGTGGGTAGTAAAGAAATAGGTATGCACGTCTGTGGAATACTCAGCTACTTGCACTTTAATTTAACGAGCAGGCTGTTCCATTGATTGGATCGACTGGAACCCTTATCAGCATAATCAATGAAGCGCCAGGATTTTTGTCTTTTTCTCTCCTAGTCTGAGAGTAAGAAAGGAATATATGAATGGCAAAATAAATATTACTATTCATTTCCAAAGTTAGGGAATCTGAGGAATGGGGGAACTGGAGATATTGGGACGGGGTCGGTTAGGACGGGTGTAATGGGATGGGATGGGATGGAGGTGTTCAAAGCTTCAGAGGTTCAATATACAACCAAAGCACTGCATAATCAATGCTGGTTTTTAAAGAACAAAGCCGAAATAATGAGCTGCCACAATTGATGGTAACTAGAAACCAGTGAACCATTCCAAGAGTACACACGACATTCTATCACTGTCTATTCGTTCCTCCTGAAGAATTAAACGAAGATCCTCAAAATTTTTGTTTTGTGGTTGTTTGGTTTATGATTGTTTCGATCTTTCCTTCTTTCTTTCATTCTGCACAACGGAGATATCATTAATCAAAATTGGAAAAGAAGTAAAAAAATATATGCATAAATAAAAAAAATAAAAATACAGGAAAAGGAAAAGAGAAAGAAAATGAATTATAAACTTACTGACATCAATCCCACAATCAATCAGTCAATATATGTATTTGGGCATGTATGTATATAATTATTTATACATATATGTATCAAACTCTCTCTCTCTCTCTTTCAGTATAAATATATATATATTTATATATAAGGCAGTGAGCTGGCAGGAATGTTAGCATGCTGGGTGAAATGCTTAGTGGCATTTCATCTGTCTTTACGTTCTGAGTTCAAATTCCACCGAGGTCAACTTTACCTTTCATCCTTCCAGGGTCGATAAATTAAGTACCAGTTGCATACTGGGGTCAATCTAATTAACTGGTGCCCTCTCCCAAAATGTCGGCCCTTGTGCCTAGAGTAGAAAGGAATATATATATGTGTGTACACTTGTGTCTATGTAAAGCTAGCAAAATGTATGTATATGTACATGTGTGTGTGTGTGTATATATCGTTAAACCTTCCTTCTTCCCTTCCTTCCTGAGCATCCAATAATACTATATTTGTTCCACGTCCTTGCGTTGTTGTGTTTTCTCTTTGTGTTTTCATGTTTGGATTAACTTTATATTTATATATCAGAGATCATGGTGTCATTGAAACCCAAAGGTGACAGATAATGCTGAATAAGTGCTATAGACAGAACATAGTTAAGTTCCAGATTGGTAATATTGCAAATGAAGGGTTCAACGTTGGTTCTATGTCAGCGTGTGTATATATGAATTTTTTGCCTAATGAGATAAAAAAATCCAAGGCTGTATAGATATTAGAGCATTTATAGATAGAAGGTCTTACAGCTGTTTCAAGGATATTAATTAATAATATCCCTTCATTGGAGACGGTGTGAGAGGAAAAATTAAGTCATAGTTAGTTTCGATGTGATACCAGCAGAGAGTGAGGTGGAGGAAAAAGAAAAGATGTAAGATATGTATGGTTATTGAATTTGTAAATCTGTTTTAAAGGCATAATTCAATAACCATACATATCTTACATCTGTTCTCTTTCCTCCACCTCACTCTCTATCTTCCCAGTTAAACTTCCTTTGATATTGCTGCACCTCTTATGTGTCCATAGCTTACACTGGCTACATCTTATAGAGTTTGCACCTATGCCTTTTCTGTATATATATATATATATATATACACACATGCATACATACATACATGCATACATACATACATACATATATACATACATACATATATACATACATATATACATACATACTTATATGAATGTATATATATATACATACATACATACATATATATAGACACAATATTGTATGTATATATATATATATATATATATATATTCGGATCAGAATCGAAATCGATCAATGGAAATTGCAGATGTGTTACCAGTGCCGGTGGCATGTAAGAGAACTTTCCGTTTCGCGACCGTTGCCAGCACCGCCCCGTTTCGTGTCCGTTGCCAGCCTCGCCTGGCCCTCGTGCCGGTGGCACATAAAAAGCACCATCCGTTCGTGGCCGTTTGCCAGCTCTGTCTGGCACCAGTGCGGGTGGCACGTAAAAAGCACCCACTACACTCACGGAGTGGTTGGCGTTAGGAAGGGCATCCAGCCGTAGAAACACTGCCAGATTTGACTGGGCCTGATGAAGCCTTCTGGCTTCACAGACCCCAGTAGAACCGTCCAACCCATGCTAGCATGGAAAACGGACGTTAAACGATGATGATGATGATGATGATATATATATATATATTTATATATGTATATGTGACCGCATGTGTATCATTGGCAATTTTCTTTCTCCGTGTGTGTGTGTGTACTCATACACACACTGACATTATTTTTAATGTTACCTGTTGAAAGAAACAGTTTTTCATGCCATAGTAGAAAATAATAACGTTCATATGTTAGGTTTGTATTATTTCTGTCTATTAAATCCACTCAAAAGCTACGGGTTTGCCCTGGGCTACAACACAACCCACTCGTGCAAGATGTCATGAAATGGAGCTGAACTCAAAACCATTTGTATGCAAACTGTACCTCGTAACCACATAGTTATGTTTGCATCTATGAAGATGCATGCATTCATGCGTGTGTGTGTGTGTGTGTAATTCTCGTGGTACTGTTTGCTTTTCAATTTACTTTCCTACAACTATAAAATTATTATATTCATTCAGGTAAAAATTATATACACACACACATATATATATACACACATACACACACACACACATATATATGGATATATATATATATATATATATATACACACACATATGGAGAGAGAGACATGATATATGGATATATATATACTTGTATATATATATATATATATACATACACACATATGGGTAGAGAGACGTGTGTGCATATATATATATGTACACATACATACACACATATATACATATGATGATGATGATGATGATGATGATATGGTTTTGTGTATGGACATGTGTATGTGTGTGTTTATGTTTATGTATGTGTTAGTGTTTGTTTCTAGGTATGTTTTTCATTTATTTTTATCACCCTTTTTTTTTTCTGTAATATTTTCCAAAGTTGTTCAGAATATTGAAATGGAAGAAGATTTTTTTTTTTCTTTCTCCTCCTGCAATCATGGAAGAGTGAACAAGTTTGGAATACCTCGTTTCCTTATTCTTCTGTTCTAAAAATTTCCTATAATGAAAATTTGATAATGGATTAATTATTTTTTCTTTTTTTTTTTTTTTTACATTTCAGGTAAGAATTTTACCATTTCTCAGTACGTTTTGAAAATATTGCATCGAAAATTGCATTGTGGTGCCTTCAAGGTAAATATTCATTATTCAGTATTGGTTACAGAGGTTTGTTTTAATAAATTCTAGCAGTTATTGTGTTGTTTTTGATGTTGCTGTCGTTGGTGGTGATTGTATGTGTTTGGGTGGGGTGGGGGGTGATGTTGATGTTTCAAAGTGCAAAACATTTTTTTTTTTGTTCTAGAAATCAATAATATTTGTGTTGCACTGTTATTTAAAATTATGAGATATTTTTAACATCTTCACCCTCAACAATGACAAAAGATGTATTGTGACAGATAAGAGTTGCGAATATGAATCAGGAAAAATTGTTTAAAATAGAGCAGCACTTTTAACACTGAACTTTATTCCGAATGGAAATATAAAACTTTTCCCCTGCTGAATATGCCCAAGGCACAGTCCTCAACACATGCAATTCTCTCAAGAAGTTTCAAGCCTCGAACCATTGCAAATCAATGGCATTGTGTCAGTACAAAACAAATTGCAATATTGAACCTTTTCGTGCTGGGGCATAGCCTCAATAACACAAACAAAAAATTTTAAATGGAGAGGAAACTTTGGGGATATGTTAACTGCAAAAGAAGGGACAATTTTAGAAATCATAGACATAAAATTTATTACAATATAACTAATTGATCCTTTCACCAAATCTGCTTGTAACATCCATAGTACATAATAAAGTAGGTATAAAGCTCTGTTTTCAGTAGTTTGGGCAGTAAATTTAATCCATCTTGTAATATAACAACCACCTCTACTTGGTTCTCGTATGTTATTTGTTTAGTATACTGGTTGCAAGCATCCAGACCAAGCGTCCGGTATAAGGGTTATGTCCACTGTCTTTTATATCAATCTTGGAAAAGCTAAAAGTAGGCTAGGGGTTGGAGATTGCTCTTCCTCCTGTAACTAGGAGTGGGTTTATCAACGGAGAGAGGATTATGCCTGAAAATGAAAGTAAAGGTGAACGTGGCATATGTGAAGAGTGCAGCGATTGTGTATGAGTGAGACATGGGTAATGAATCCTGGGCAGGAGAGGAAGAAAGAAACAATGGAAATGAAAATGGTTCAGTGGTTTTTTTAGCGTAGAGTAAGGCTGAGAGAGAGGATGACAAACAAGGAGTTGCAAAGAATGATGGGAATGGAAGCAGTGATGGGATGTTGTGATGAGAAATGGGATGAAGTGGTTGAGTCAAAAGCTGAAGAAAGTAATCAGGTGAGATGAGTGAGAGTCATGGAAGGAAGCAAGAGAAGAAGAAAACTAAGGGACACACAGGAAGTGGAAAATTAACAACAACACAACTAAAGTTCACAGATGAAAAAAATAGAGGCAAGAGGGCTAGCAAGAGGAGAAGGCAGAGGATAGGGTAGAACAGCGATGACGGCGATGAACCCACAAACCTAACCTTTTGTGTGTGTCCATCACCACCACTTGACAACAGGTGTTGGTGTGTTTACATCCCTGTAACATAGCATTTTGGCAAAAGATATCGATAGAATAAATGCCAGGCTTAAGAAAAAAGAAAATAAGTGCTAGCGTCAATTTGTTTGACTAAATTTCTTCAAGGCAGTGCCCCAGCTTGGTCGCAGTCTAATGACTGAAAGTTAAAGAATAAATAAATAAAAGAATGCCAAATTAATTCAATAAATTTTTTTTTCCATCAGTAAATTGTCTTTTTTTTTTAAAGTTTATTCCGTAAAAAATGAATTAAAACAAAAGCTCCCTTCTTTTAGAAAAAAATTACCATTTTTACGAAAAAAATTTACATCCATTTTCTGATAAATTAATAAGGTGATGGATGACTTGGACTGAATCAAGTCTCTCTCATGTACTTGAATATTCATGGAATCTGACCAGTGAAAGGGAAAGTAGAAAAAGATGTATGAGCATTGTGAAACTATCAGTAGATTTCTCTAGATGATGTTGGCAGTGATAGTGATAGCGGACTCGTTGTGTCCCAATGATTTATATTTCTGCCAATACACTCAGCATCTCTCTTTTCCCATTGTTATCTTCTAAATAAAGATCCATCATCGCCGGTAACAGATTGATATCAGTCAACAGATTGTTTGCAGATCAACTAGATTGTTATTATAATGTTTTGTGTCAATAAAAAATTAGGGGAATTTAGTTCCGGGTCAGATGAGGGCTATCTTTTTGCTTCAGTATCTTTATGAGAAATCAGAAATTGTTTGATGGAAAAGAAATTCTACAAATCTTTGTCACTTACATATATACATATGCATACATATATATATATACATATATATACATAAATATATGTACATATATATATACCCATGTATATATGCATATATGTACACACACATATATACATACATATATGTACATATATATGTACCCACACACATATATGTATGTATTCATACATATATACACACAAATATGTATATATCTGGGAGTTTGTATTGATACATTGTGAATAATTATTATCCACAAACAGTGAAAATGTACTTCTTGCGGGCAGTATTATATTCCTCCTAGCAGAAATAATCCGTCTTGGATTTATAAATCTCTAAAATATATGCAATCGCATGAATTAACTATATTTTGAATGAACTGGCTTATAAACAGAATGAAAAGCATCTTGGTAAATTCGGTAGGAAGTCTAGAAAAGATTGATTCAATCAAAACCGTTGCACACAAGTAATTTAACTCTTTCTTTACCATATTTCATCATCATCATCATCATCATCATCAGTTAAAATATTCTGATTTTCATGATTACAGGTAAATTCACTACCATCAGTTCACCATAAAGTAAGTTCGCTGTGTGGTAAGATCACTCCAAGCAAAGTTTACCCAGAAAATATATCTGTAGTATCTCACTATTGATAACTAAAAACTATTCTATTTAAAAAAAAAATGGCAGGTGTGGCTGTGTGGTACAGAGCTTGCTTCTCAACCACTTGGTTCTGGGTTCAGTCTCACTCTTGGCACCTTGGGCAAGTGTCTTCTACTATAGCCTCAGGCTGACCAAAGCCTTGTGAGTGGATTTGGTAGACCAAAACTGAAAGAAGCCCGTTGTATGTGTGTGTGTGTGTATTTGTGTATCTGTGTTTGTTCCCCCCACCACCATCACTTGATAACCGATGTTGGTGTGTTTATGTCCCTCTAATGGAGTGGTTCGGCAAAAGAGACCAATAGAGTAAGTACTAGGCTTACAAAGAATAAGTCCTGGGGTCGATTTGTTTGACTAAAGGCGGTGCTCCAGTATAGCTACAGTCAAATGACTGAAACAAATAAAAGAACAAAAGTAAAAGAATTGATGAAGATGAACTTTGCTTGGAGTGGATTGATGATGGTGAACTTAACAGACATGGATTTTCTTTCAAGGTTATTTAGGAAACAATGAAAGATGTTATAAAAAAGTTTTTTGTTATCATCACTTTAGCCCTTTAGCTCACTTTAGATCAATTTAACCCTTTAAAGAAGCTTGAAGTCTGACAGGCAGGGAACCAAAAGGTCCGGTTAAAATATTTGCCATTCTGTAAATGGCAGAGAATGACCCACTTCAAAACTCCTACTTAACCCTGCTAGGGGCAGTCTTTGGTGGGATTGTATCAAAAGAGTTAACCTTTTTTTGTTATCATATTTCTTATTTCTTTATTGCCCACAAGGGGCTAAACATAGAAGGGACAAACAAAGGAATTAAGTCGATTAGATCGACTCCAGTGTGTAACTGGTACTTAATTTATCAACCTCCAAAAGGATGAAAGACAAAGTCGACCCCGGCGGAATTTGAACTCAGAACATAGCGACAGACGAAATACCTATTTCTTTACTACCCACAAGGGGCTAAAGACAGAGAGGACAAACAAGGACAGACAAATGGATTAAGTCGATTACATCAACCCCAGTGCGTAACTGGTACCTAATTTATCGACTATCGACCTTGAAAGGATGAAAGGCAAAGTCGACCTCAGCAGAATTTGAACTCAGAACGTAGTGGCAGACAAAATATGGCTACGCATTTCACCCGGCATGCTAACGTTTCTGCCAGCTCGCCGCCTTTTTTGTTATCATATTTCTGTAGGCATACACTGCCTTCGTTTCAATTAATTTTGATGAAGACTTTAGTTATTAAACTGGAGTTTGGAACACACACACACACAAAAAAAATTTTGATGGAAGGTTTTTATTTAGATTACCTGAAAACTGAAAATTTGTATCATAGAGCTAGGGTTGGTCTCAGGTTGGTTGGTTAAAAGCAGGTCATGTTGAGCTTCTTAAAAATACTCCACACAAGCAATTAAAATTACATCTTACTCTTATTTTATTATATTTTCTGGGAAAACACATTTGTTTTTCAAGAAAATTATTGTACTAATTTACATAATTATTCGAACTAATTATTTTTTCTAATCAGTAACATTTGACAACGTTTACTGCAGCGCTGTTGTGGGGAGGGGGGCTAAATTGTATTCTTAGTTTTTCAAGGAAAAGGTCACAACTTTTGACTTTTGCATAAAAATGTTTCCCTTTGCTAGATTTCAGCTAATTAGGTGCAAAACTGTGGCCAACAAATTCAGACACGCATTATGTGCATTCATCAATGCATATGCACATGCAGACATACATGCATATGTATGTATTGCCATCACCATGGTCATCATCATCATCATCATCCTCTCAAACATCATCATCACTGTTGTCATCATCATCACCAACACCACAAATATCATCATCATTATAGTCATTGTCATCATCACAGTTTGCAACATCATCATTACATCATCATCATCATCATCATCATTTTTACATTCACTTTTCTATGCTGGTATGGTTAGGCTGAGACTTTCTGAGACAGTCGTTTGCAGCCTGATGCTCTTTATGTTACCAACCCCTTTACTAGCCTCTTACTTATCCAGAATCAGCCACAACTATTTACTGTATTGTGGTCATTCTCCTATATTAGCCCTAATTTTGCTGATTAAATTTTTGCTGGTAATGGTAACAAGCATGGCTGTGTGGTAAGAAGCTTGCTTTCCAACCACATGGTTTGGAGTTCAATCCCACTGCAGGGCACCTTGGGCAAGTGTCTTCTACCATAGCCTCGGCCAACTAAAGCGTTCTGAACAGACTTGGTAGATAAAAACTGTTAGAAAGGGCTTCCAGCCATGAAAACCCTGCCAAAATAGACACAGTAGCCTGGGGTGGTCTTTTACCTGGCTTCCTCCTGACATGCATTCATGGAAGACAGACATTAAATGATGATGATGATGATATATATACCTACATGTGTGTGTGTGTGTTGTTTCATCTGTGTTTGTCCCCCCCCATCACCACATGGCAACTAGTGTTGGTGTGTTTATGTCCCTGTTTATGTTCCTGGTCCAGGAAGCGAAACCTCAACCTTATGATCACGAGTCCATTACCACGTCCACTAAGCCATACGCTTCCACAATACAATGATGTTGAAGCAAGCTTATATTCCCTGTGTAGTAAAATGAGACTGTAGTACTGTAACTACGGTACTCTGGCACAACTATTCTTTTATTTTTTTCAGTCATTTGACTGCAGCCATGCTGGAGCACCGCCTTTAGTCAAGCAAATTGACCCCAGGACTTATTCTTTGTAAGCCTAGTACTTATTCTATCAGTCTCTCTTGCTGAACCACTAAGTCACGGGGACGTAAACACACCAGCATCGGTTGTCAAGTGATGTTGGAGGACAATCACAGACACACAAACATATACATATATATATATATATGAAAACCATCATATATATATATACGATGGTTTTCATCTACCAAATCCACTCACAAGGTTTGGTCAGTGTGAGGCTATAGTAGAAGACACTTGCTTAATGTGCCACACAGTAGGACTGAACCTAGAACCATGTGGTTCGTAAACAAGCTACTTACCACACAGCAACTCCTGCGCCTATGACAATATTCTGCCACAATAGTTTGTGCCGACAAGAATCCTGCTTTTTTGTTTCCCTCCATTCAAATGTAGTATTTTGTACAGAGACTTAAGCACAATGTCCTTCAGACACCTATGGACTTTAGCATTAATGGTCAAGTATATTACCCATTGACCATTTTCACCTTTATATAGAATGTCCTTTTACAGAGTTAAATATTAAACACACATACTCGCAAAACTGCAAGTCCTTATGGTATATGATAACATTGAAGCAAGCTCATATTCCCTGTGTGGTTAAAAAGACTAGTTGTAACTACAGCAGCAGCAGCAGCAGTAGCAGCAACAACAACAGCAGCAACAGCAGCAGCACAGCGTGACTATGTCAACACTCTCCGCTACTCTGACACGATCATCCGTGCTGACCAAATCAGGAATATCCTGTCTGTCATTGTTCATAACTGTCAGTTCAATATGACACCGAGATTTACTCCGTGTGTTATTGAAAGGAAAAGAAAATATTTACTTTGCCGAGGAATATCGAAATATAACTATGGATTATGCGACGCTCATAAAAGATTCACCATAGAAAAACCATTTCCCTTATAATCCCATATGATAGCTACATATTTATTCCTCGGTTCATCTCCATAGAAAATATTCGTTATGAATGATGAGGTATTGATGCAAGAATTGTCACAGTGATGATTAATTAAATGACAAGAAAAGTCTTTTGTTCAAATCAGTAGCTTCTAGTAACCAGTCAGTATAAAGGACGTTTTTGCTTTTCTTTTCTATTCTTTGTCAATATTTGATTCAGTAGATCTATTTATTATCCTGTTCAGATGCTTGTACGCTAGGTATGAGATGATGATAACTTATTTGTTATATAATAGATTGCAGTCATCTGATTCGACAGGAAATTTGATAAATGAAGGCACAGGAGTGGCTGTGTGGTTAAGAAACTTGCGTCCCAATCATGTGTTTTTGGGTTCAATCCCACAGCACAGTATCTTCAGCAAGTGTCTTCTTCTGTAGCTCTAGGCCAGCTAAAGCCTTGTGAGTGGATTTGGTTGTCAGAAAGCGAAAAAAGTCAATCATGTGTGTATAAATATGTGTGTGTGCATTTGTATAAATGTGTGTGAGTATGTGTGTGTGTGTATGCACGTGTGTTTGTGTATATGTATGTGTAAGTCCTTGTGTATCCTTAGCTTCACATTCCACAAAAACATATTTAACCATGGGGAAATATTACCTTGTTTGGCAACAGTGTGGTGGTGGTGGGGGGGGGTCATCCAAACATAAAAAATCTATTCAAGCATAGCAGAGTAATCATGAAAAGATGATGGTGATGATGATGATATGTGTGTAAAAATATATATACCTAGG